>NC_056737.1:1404429742-1404729742 GCF_019279795.1 Protopterus annectens
TCCAGTAACTAAGAATCCATGTTATGGTCTTAACCCTACTCCCTGGAGGTGATGTGCACACCTGCATCAATGCATGGGCCTCCTATGCCCTTAACTCCATATATGTATACTCCTTTACAATCAGGGGCAAGATTTACCAGCCATAGTCCCTGGTCTCCTGCACTGGTTTGCTGCTATGAGCAAAGTCTACACTTTGACGTGGAGCATCAGCAAGCCAGTCAGGACACCCCCTTCCCTTGATGAACATACCCATCCTCCACTGCCAGCTCCATCAGTGCCTGAGCTGCAACTCAGATCATCTTGGCTGTATTCAGGGCATTATTCCCATGTGCCACAAAGTTGGCTATGTTACCAATTCTTCATTCATATCTCAAAGAATTGTGGGATGAACACAGTATTTCTGCTGTGAAAAGATTGGAATGCATCCTTTCATCTAGGCACATCCACTATTTGAACTTAGTAATTTGCATTTCTTTTTCTTTTTCTTTATGAATACAAAGTATTTATTTAGTAGGCCTGATTCTTCACCATCCCTTTACCATGATCCTGGGCGACTTTAACTATCCAACCATAGATTGGAAGAACTAGTCATGCCAAAGCACAAATGCCCAGAGATTCCTTGATTTCATCAATGCAAATGCCTTGGACCAGCTGGTCGACACCCTCAAAAGAGGTGATAATACCTTGGACTTGGTATTAACCAACTTGAGTAACCACTGCAGCATCCCTACAGTGTCATCCTCCCTGGTAAGATCTGACCACAAAGTGGTCACTTTCGAAGTCACCATGCCCCTCGACCCCACCCCCAGCTAGGGTCAAACTTCTCCAAAGCTGATTACAACCTCCCGAGGGAAGGTATAAACAGCTTCACAGCCACTCCCCTCCACCTCTGTAGGAACTAGCAGCAATGTCCAAATATACACCAAAGTACTATATATGCATTTATATAGATGCATGGAATCAGGAATACCCGACAGGACAAAATCATCCTTCGCAAGGAAGAGTAGATTTGAAGAGGTCCAGATAGGTGGAATGGGCATCTTGAGTCAAATTTGAGGGCCTGTAGCTAGCTATGGTTTGAATAGGCACGTTGTCAATGGTTAACTGCACCTGGAGTGTCTCCTGTGCAACATACTGTTTAACCAGCCTGGAGGTGTGTGTGTCTTTAATATATATATTGAAACTCCACCTCCTTTGGCTTTGCTGTCAGTAGCTTGGGGTCTGAATGTAAGACAGGATGAGAAACCAGGTAAGGCTGGGGTGCTCTCCGCAGCATTGAACCAGGTTTCTGTGACTGCACAAATGTCAGCATCTTCCAGGTTTAAGAATGCTTGCAATGAGTGCATTCATGTTTAGACTTCTAACGTTTAGCATCATAACCTTTAATTTGTGTTTTGTTGAAATTTTTATGTTGGTAGTATTGACCACATGACTTTGTCTAAAAAAGGCACTATGGGGGAGGCATGGACCTTTGCCAGAAGCCTGAAGCCCATGTGAGACAGATGCAGACCATCTCTAGCAAAGCATCGTGGTCTGTCAATCATATCTTCCAAGACTGTCAGTTACTGGATCCCCCTGGAATGACACCAGAAACTAAGCCAATTATTAAAGTCAATCCTTTTCTGTTTGTATTGAGGCATCATTCTGGGTGAATGTTGCTTAAGGCTAGGGACATATTCAGCAAGCTCAATCATATCTCTCTTCAAATAGTCCAGGGAGGTACGTCTCAAGTCGTTCATGCCAACATGGACTATGACAGAGTCATAACAGTACCTGTTGTTGAGAGACTTGAGTGCGTGTGTGATATGGTGGATTCTGGCACCTGACAAACAATTAACCATGAATTTCTCCGTATCCAGCCTGATGAGAGGCACATCTGTGTGTCTCATAATTCAGTCTTCTATGACTATGTTGGGTTTATGGTTAGGAGTTAGTGGTTGCGAGTCACAGGTGTGTGGACTATGCGTGGTATGTGGTCTGGAGGGTTGTGGAGTTCGAGTGTGTTTTTGCCTGCGTGGTCTCTGGGTTTGTTTTGGTTGAAAACCTCCGCATGTTTCGGTGTGTGTTGTGTAGTTGTGAGTGGTGTTTGAGGTGTAGTAATTGAGTTGACAACCTTTTCAATGCCAGATATACTGGCGTGTGAGAGAGAGATAGACAGAGCATAGACTCAAAGTTCTTAATGTAATTGCATCTCTCACAAATTGTGTCCCTAGGTGGTAGTAGTAGATGGTTGTATGTGTACGAGGCAGTTGCTACACTGTCTCAGGATGCCCATATCAACCAGGCTGCCTGGAGAAATTGTAGGAAATTGTCCATCCATATTTGTCAGAATCTGAGGGAGAGAGGCCAGGGAGACATAAGGGGTAGGCCTAAAGCCCAAGTGCTTAAACCAAAACTAAGAGGCTTCGAATAACACTTACATTTTAAGCAGGTTAAAAACAAGTAGTAATAAATGCAGCAGAAAAGATGCGGTTGAACACTTTTCTGAGGTGCAGGGCAAAACCAGTGGGCTATGTCTGACCAAGTTTCCAGTTGATTGCAAGCTGGGGGCTGTCATCATTTCTATTGTGATGTGGACATTCTCCAAGAGGGTCTCTCCCAGACAAATGACTGGTGCCAGAAACATGGCCTCAAACTGAATTTCAAAAAATGCATCATAATCCCTTTTGGGGTGAGTGACGTCCCCACAAATTATCACATTGATGACAAGGTCCTAAGCACCCAATGAGTCGTGAGGGACTTGGGCACCCAGTTTGATAGCAACCTGATTTTTGACCACCATATTGCCTCCGTTGTACGGAAGACTTTCTAAATGGCCCACCTCATTAGGAAGGGTATCTCATCCAGAGACAAGGTGGTCATAACATCCCTGTATTCTTCCCTTATAAGACCCATTATTGAGTGCAATGCCTCTTTTAGCATGTACTGCACAAAGCACATGCAGCAGTTGTAGAGACCACAGAGGTTTCTCAAACATCTACCCTACACAGACAGGCTAAAAACCTTGTCACTCTACTCAGTCTCATACAGACTCCTCACAGGTGACCTCTGTCTGGCATACAAAGCAATCTCAGACCCTGCCTTGATGGGGCTGGTGCATATCCACAAGTCAAGCTCCACTCGTGCAACCTGCATGCGCAACCTCAACCTGGTCTGTGACATCAACAAGACTTGTTGGCAGGACAGATTTGCGTCTCAGAGACTCCCCCTTCTGTAGAATGGGTTCCAGCTCTATGTCAAGCAGAGTACATCATTATCCCTTTTTAAGTGCAACCTGGATAACTGGATGGGGAACAGAAAATACACCCCTGGGATTCAACCTGTGTCCCTGCTGGACAGGGGCATCAGGTGCTGACTTGTTGGAACATGGGCTAAATTATTGGCTAGGCTTGTAAGGGCCTCAAGGCCAATACCCTAGTAACTTCCTATGATCCTATGATCCCTTTCTGGCCACCTTTCTCCATTTTGTTTAGCTTCATTATCCCTCATTTTGCATTTTTTGATCCCTTACTTTCTGTTAAATGCATTGTATTCCTTTTTGCCTAAACTGACTACCTTTTGTTAGTTTGAATCTTTTCTGAATACTGATATTGGTGTTATATATCTTCCTCCATCTGTATTTACTTATGCTTCTTAAATGCAACATTTCTCATGACTTTTTTATGCCACCTCTTTGGAGAACCACAGTGGTTTCTTTTATTTGTTTTCCATCTGCATATATAATTTCACAAGAAGCCTTGTTGATTCTTTAATGGCAGTTTTAATGTTTCTGATGTGTTTTTTCACACCACATCCATAAGTTTAGTAAAGTTTTTCTGAAAAACTGTCTTGTTTTGCTAAAGCTTGCCATCTAGAAGGAAAGAGTGTCCTTTTCTGAGCTGCATAGCTCTATAATTAAAGTGATGGTGAATTACATTGTCTATTATTTGCTCACAAACAGTGGGTCACTTCCAAATCTGAATTCCCCTCACCATCCCTGCTTCAGTCACTAGATCCTAGACTATTTTTTTCTCTAGCCGGGTTCTGAACTAGTAGCTTATAATCTGTTCTTATAAAGCACCAACAGAAATTTTGGCTCATTTCTGTAATTACAACCAATGTGCTCCTGTTAACATCAGACAAAAGTTTTTCTTGCAATAAAACTTCATTTTTTCTCTGCTACCCTAAAATACTTGTATTCTTTCATCCTACAGAGACTATGTTTGCACATGACTTCTTTGAAAACTGTGTTGTCGTTTCCCTGCTCCAATGTAACCCATAGCAACCCATAGCACATACTTCTCAACCTGCAGATGATGAAAACAGGAATAAAGGCCCCTGAAAAATAGGAACATCCAGCTTAAAAACTGGATGTTTAATTAGCAAAAAATCTGAATACCAAGCAGGATATAACTTTTCCTGCATCCAGTAAGAATGTGGGATACTGCTCAGAAACACGCCTAAAACCGATGGTGACAACAATGATGGAAATTATAAGTACATTGTCAAAGAGACAGTGTAAAAGCTGTCAACTTCAGTGAATTGTATCACAAAAGTTTACCACACAAGGTCATTTAATTTTGCTTTAGAAAAAGGGAGTGGTAAGACGTGTGTCCTTTCTTCAAATTATTGTTGCCAGTAACTTGTTGGTCATTTAATGTGTTCTTCTGTGGATTAAATAGCTTTTAAAATCACATGTAATGAGGAAGGATTCAGAAAATTGTGTGAAAGGGTAAATCAAGCCTGAAAATATGGACGTGTCCAAAAATACAGACATCCTATATCAGGCCTGAAAAAAATGAATGTTCCTCCAAAATAGGGACTGCCACAGCATCTATTCTCCTTTTATTTACTTGTTTATTGTGTTCCCTTGACCTCTTTCCTTATGTAGATGGCTATACATTACATACTGCTCCCTTTATCCCTTCTGTTAATTGTGTATCCCTTATGTCCACTTAAAGTTATGGTATACTCTGTACTGTATTTCTGTGATGGTACAATATTGCATTGGTCCATCAAAGCCATGAGTTCAGACAGATTACTGCTGTCCTATTTATTTTGTATGTAACTGCGGTGGTGCTGCTACGGTAGCGTTGTCATCTCACAGTAAGTCTTCCTGTTTGATTCTCAGCTAGAGCGTCTTCTGTGTAGAGACATGCATGCATGGGTGTACCTTCGTTGAAGGTTGTGTGTCAGGGCTGGCAACTCGGCATGTAAAAATCCACTGCCAATCATTAGCGGACCGGAGTTCCACTGTGGCGACCCCTAACTGGGAAAAGCCAAAAGACACAACAACAACAAAAATTCTGCCTTGACTTTTTTATCTGACAAAACTCTTCCATTTTGTTTTAGCTAGTGATGTTTATATCAGTAACTTATTTGATGTTATGGAGAGAAGCCAGCATTCACCTTCATATTTTTCACACATTCTACCTTCCTAATGAAGTATAACACCTGTCATGTAGGATGGCTGCTTAAAAACACGGATATATGCAGACAGACCATTCTCCTAGTGTAGACCTAAAACATGCAGGGAAATTTCCAGTTCCCAGTGAAGGAAAATCTCTTATTTCCACTCCAGATTTTTTAGTCATTAGTTGAATCACATAATGCAAAGCATTCTAGCCTTGCACAAAGAATTTTACCTTATTTGTCTAAGGCTCTTTCCTAATTCCTCAAACTCATCTTTCCCCTGAATAATGACAATGGGTATTGAGTATTTACTCCCTGCCCTCTCCTCCCAGACAACATCAGACAAGTATTTTTGATCTCTGTTTCTTCTTTCCCTAAATTGACACCCTAGGAATGGAGTTCCTAAACAAAAGCAGCTTCCTTGTTCTGTGAAGTCCAATACCAGCTCCCTTTGTGTCTTTACTGTGGGGACTTCTGACATCCTTCACGGTCTCCCACAACTCTCTTCACAGAGGTAACAATCTGCACCATAATAGTATAGAAATTGCATAAAGGTATTCCTGGGGGTATGTGTTTATCCACCACCCTTATCATTTCAAAATCCACTGCTGTTCAGATGCTTCTTCCATGTGATAACATTTATGTTTTTCTGTGGTAGCACAGCATGACAGAAGGTTATTTCTACCTTATCAAACTCTTTGCAGAAATGGGTAATCTCCCTGTCTTTTTCTGAGTGGTGCATGCAGATAAAGCAGCTCTACATTTTCCAAAATAACTCCTGAAAACCTGGTGATCACTGCCACCATAGTACAGCAGTCTCATCCTCTCTAAAGTATAGTTTTGCTTCCTCCAACTTGATTTTCTAATACCCCTAGTGCTCTACTGGCCCATTAGAAATTAACCATATGTCTGTAGCTGTAATGCCCGGAGCTGTACTGAACAAGTGCCAGATCTTCTTGTACCTTTCAGAATAAAAGTCTTGACTCATCGAAAATCTAATAATGGTAAGCCGCGATGGTGCAGCGGTTACGTTGTCGCCTCACAGCAAGAGGTTCCCCTGTTCGATTCTTGGCTAAAGTGCCTTCTGTGTGGAGTCTGCATGTCTTCCCCATGGTCGACTAGCATTCGAAAGACATGGGTGTGCCCTCGTTGAAGGTTGGGCATAGAGCTGGCACCTCGGCACCATAATAATCTACTGCCAATCATTAACAGACCGGAGTTCCACTGTGGCGACCCCTAACCGGGAAAAGTCAAAAGAAAAAAATTGTGTAGTAAATAGATTGTATACTGAGCAGCAAAATATAATAAAAACAGCAGCATACAGTGGAGATGGATATAGTCATATAACTGGAACTGTTAAGAATTTCAGCAAGATCTGAACAAGTCTTATATTACTGAAACTGTCTTAAATATCTTTGCTGATGAACTGAACCAAACTGAAGCTTTGTAACTGAACACTGTCTTTCTCATTAGTATAGTATCTTGCATCCCCACCAGTCACGTGGGAGACTATGGTTTGATTCCCTAATGGGGAGTCGATCTATCTTTTAGAGGTTGTTGGGGGTTGACATAATGGTTATGGTGTTCACCTCACAGACAAAAGTACAGGATTTGATTCTTACTAAAGGAAACTGGCTAAGTTTAAAATGGCCCACAAGGGCAGCTAGCCTAGTACTTACCGATCAACCTATTGCAAATTGAATACTCATAAGTCTTTTCTGCTAAAGACTGAATTAGACTGTCCTTTTATAACTCTGAACTCAAAACTCGATTTTGAAAGTATCTCTTTCAATTATAAATTCTTGCAAATTTCCTTCTCATTTTTACACTCCTCCTTAATCTTGGTTCCCAAGCCTTGTACCATCTAAATAAAATATTATTGCAAGTGCCTGCCTCTGGACTTACTCTTTTTGTAAAACAATGTTCTTGTTAGCACGTCTCATCCTTATCAGTGCTTTGGCCTGAAGGTTATTTACTGAGCTCATTTACATCCTTCACTGAAACTGTGTTTGCCAAAGTTGCATGTAAAATGTGAAACATAAAATGAAGATATAAATCTGTTTAATGTTGTTGCATTTTTAGGCCTATACAAAGAGAATACTGTATTTATCTAGTATTTATTCTGACAAAACTATTTATTTGAAAGCTGATCTTACATGGTCCATTCATTTCTCTTACCCTATGCAGTGTGGAACCTTACATCACCATGTGAGGAATTTTGTCATTCTAGGGGGGTTAGAATTAGCTTATCAATACAATATGTATTGCTAGAGTAGTGGTAAATGAGAGTTGAAAATAAAATGGCTGTAATCTGTAGCTGAAAATGCAATACTTTTTAATTATTGTTCAAACTCCCCATGTTGCTCCTGCATGCTTTATAACAGATAGTCCTTATTGTTTTTATAAATCACTTTGTCTTCCAAATATCCCCATCTCCTTTCCATTCACCTTGTTTCATTATAACATTTACCTTAAATATAATGCCTCTTTACACGTCTAAACAACATTATATTTTAGCAGGGCATAACTAAGATTAAGTATTAACCAGAACTTCACCTTTAACACCAATGTTGTTTTATATTCATTTCACATTTTCACCATTTTGGGATATAAAACTAGATAGATCAATTTTTTTCTTAAATTATATTTTCTTTGCATCGATCCATTTTCTGCCAATTCACTTTATCCTTTAGGAAGTCAAGACCAGCATATTCTCACAGCCAGTAACTACAAAGCACTGAAACCCATTCTAGACAGGGGACTGGTCTATTGTATAAGACACTCTCACTTACACACACACTGTGTATACACCTACAGACAGTTTAAAGAATGCTGTTTTACCTACTCCTTGTCTTTGGGAAGAGGGAGAAAACCACAGCACAAAAGTAGCCAGAGAAAATCTGTGTAGGGAAACCATGCAGATACCACACAGAAGGTACCACAAGTAAAGGTTGAACTGGAGAACCTCTTCCACAAAACAGAATTCTACTTTCTGCACCACTGGACTGCCCATTTATATATTTCCCCCTTTTACTTTCTTCATTCTTTATCTTACCCACCATACATATCTTCTACTACAGCATTGTGGTTACACAGGTAATAAAGCAAACAGTACTGTTGTGATGAGGGAAAAAGGAAAAAAAAGGAAAAGACAGTGGGCATAATAAAGGATGAATAATGTAAAAGGGGAAAATATAACTGCAATAGTCATTCAGTTCGGGTCTATATTACATATCCGAACGTTTAAATGTTCAAATCGCTAAAGGTCGACCTTTAGCGATCGAACATTTAAATGTTCGAATATAATTGTTTCTTTCAGCTTTTCCCAGTTAGGGGTCGCCACAGCGGAACTCCGGTCCGCTAATGATTGGCAGTAGATTTTGACATGCTGGCTTGCCGGGTATAACGCACAACCTTCAATGAAGGAACACCCATTCACGCATGTCGCCACACAGAAGATGCTCTAACTGAGAATCGAATGGGCAATGTCTAACTGTAAGGCGACAACGCTACCAATTAAAAAAAAAAAAACTAAAGGGTGTAAGCAGGCAAGCCCCCTTGGACCCCCCACCCCCCACTACTTAAATATACCAACTCCAAGATCGTGCTACAGTGAAGGGAATGGGAAATTTCCACACTGTAGTGCACTGAAGTGCGATCTCGGAGTTGGTATATTTAAGTAGTGGGGAGTTAGACCCTTTCCTTTTACTTTTTTTTTATTTTTTAATTTTATTTTATTACATATTCGAACATTTGAATGTTTGATCGCTAAAGGTCGACCTTTAGCGATTCAAACATTTAAGCGTTCGGATATGTAATATAGACCCATTCAGTTCTGAAGTAGGCAGCAAATGTAGTACAGTATGAAGCAAGAAGACTTGATATATGACAGAAATCAGAATTTTTTTCATCCATTTCTCTTTTATAGAAACAGACCCACTAAGTTCAGAGTCTGACTTTATGCTACCTTGACTTCTCAGCTAATTATGTTCAAAGGAAACAGTTCCCACCTTTCCTGTACAATGCTGTCTTGGGACACAAAAATTATTCTCTGTTTCTAGCTAGCTATAATGTATGTCAAATAAAACAAAATGAGAGAAGAAATAAAGTTTTTAGAGCTCTTGAAGCTGCCTAGCATCTTTTAATTCAAAACACATTAAACACAGTCCAGGAAGAGGCAACACCTAATGTTTTGATGGAAGTCTCCACTCATAATGTATAGCCAATGGTTGTCCAGCACAATAGAAGTATGTTGTCCCATCTGGTTTCTCTACTTGGTGAAAGGCAGTGGAGTCTAGATTTCACAGGTTCATATTAACATACTAGGCTGTCAGTCTGTGAATATCTTAAAGAGGTCTAGCCTTACCTTCCCATGGTAGATTTTAGCCCTTATGTTTTTTGCATACAAATAACCTAGTGGCAGGCAGAACAAGGATGCGTCCTGACATTTACTTGGTGCTCCTATCTATGAATGGCAGGAGTGCTAAACTGGGAATGAATTTGTGGTTTTCCATCCATTCATACAAATTACATTTGAATACAGTGGCAGACTTACTCTGTTTTATGTGAAGTGAAAGATGGTTGCATAGAAGAGGTATTTTATGTGATATACACCTATTCCTTCAACATGGTCTGTTTATGTTGCAAAAAAGATAGATATCCCGTGACTGGGTATTCACGCTACAATTAAACTGGTGAATGTGTAATAGGTCTCACAGGATAGGGTCTGTTGAGGCTCTATATGTGAGGTAGAGGTCACCTTTTAGTAGTTTGTATGATACCCAGAAGAGAGACAAGACTTTGAGATGGTCTGCACAGGGAAATGAGAAAGGAAGAGAACTGGAGGCAAAAAAAAAAGATAGGCCCTACAACTTAGATGGTATGAAGAGGAACTCAGTTTCCAGACACTGACTTCAGTTTAACTACATTTGATGACATGGAAACTGTTATGGGCTGGTTACAGTAGTACCAATGCCACAGGAACACACACCATGGAGTCAATGAAGGGATAGAGTAGATAGTCTAGAGACATGGTAAGTAGACTTAACAAAGATACAAATAAAAGCAAGCTTTCACAACTAAAACACAAACAGATTAAATAAAAACATCAGGTTAAAACACAGATAAAATAAAAAGATCAGTCTGAAAACAACAGATGAACAACGGAGCTGGCTGCTGAACGTCTTTTTCCGCTACACATTGTCACTCCCATTTTTACTCTTTGCTTTTTGTCCTTTAGAACAGTGTGTGCATCTACTTCAATTTCGTTTTCTCTCAATTCTTCTCCGTACTTCTGCAGTTATCTCGAAACTTGCATTATTTCCTGACCCTGCTGTACAGAAGGATGAACTTCTGACTACAGCTCAGATGAGCCATGTTTGATTAACGGCATGGATATCTGAGAGACTGAGTGAGGGAGGATGACTGTAAATGACCAACAACAGATTTCTTATTCTTGGAGGAAGGAAATAGCTAGCCATACAGAACTACACACACCTATCAGTGACTGGGTGTATTGCCTGCCTCTGGTAGCCACATTTGTTCACGCTATGTCAGGCAAGGACTTTCCTAGTGAGTGGGGGAAAATGAGGTTTGTGTGTAGGAGAATGCACATCTTCTCCCTTCACTAATTTGTGATGGTGAGTCTGCAGGCAACCTAGAGGGCATTCCACACAGAGGAAACAGCAAAAAGATGTGTCTACCACCCGACTCTTGCCACTGTGGGAATGGATGGGCCACCACTGACCCCTCCTTATCCCAATTCAAAAAATCCCTTAGGAAATACCTAAAAATGCAGTGGCTTTGTCCCTGTACAAACCCTCACTAACCCCCACTCAAACATAATTCATAAATGAGAACCTCATTACAAGAATAAAACTATGGCTTTCTAACTGTTTAAAATGCTGTGTATCACCCACCTACTGGAAAAATTTAAAGTTAACACTACACCATGTATGATAACCACCTTAATATATGTGTTTTCCTTTTTCAGATGAAATCTTTAACGATTTCATTCTCAGCTACTTGCTTCCAACCTTTGCTGTGTGTATGTGAGAAAAACATGTACCTGTGTGTACATATTGTTAAACAAATCTCAGTTTTGTGATAACTCACTGTAATAATTTCACTGTATTTACACTTGTTTTTGTACATTTGGAGATTTTCTCCCCGGGCCTCCTCTGAAAATGGACCTGTATCCAGCTGGACTTTCCCGGTTAACAAATGTAAAATAAAATAAATAAATAAATAGGGCTTCCTAGACAGGAATGAATTAGCTTAAAACTCTTGCTTAACCCAGGATTGTATGGCCCACACCCCCATGGAATGAAAGGGCTGACTGAGTGCAGGTAGTGGAGCCATAGGACACTGTCCCTTAGAGGTGGAGATGGGCAAAAAAACTTAGAATTCTTATGGGGAAGAGATTTCCTTGTAGTCCTAGAGAAATGAGACTTGTTATAAGAACTTCTTTTATCTGCAGGCAGTAGCTTAGAGCAATCACACAATCATGCAATATGTGCTTTTCTCAAATTACTCATACCTGGATAAAAATCCGACAGACAATAGTTTACAGATTATTTTAGGCCTACTCCAAAAGGCATTTTTGTGTATCAGAAAGATATCTGGGGTATTTGACTGGTTTGTTGATCTTGGGCATTAACAACTAAAGGTGAAGACTATTCTGACTTTCCCAATAACAGAAACGATCTTTATAGTCACATTTGAGTAACTGATGCCAGCATGAGAAATGGTCTCAGCAGGATGACAGCAAGAATAATTTGGTTGAGTGGTCCTAGTATGATTTAATACTTCTCAAAATAAACTTATTGAAGATAAAATGGACACTTGTCAATGCAGCAAATAGCATTTTTCAGACACTTGTACTGCGCTTAACATTGCAAAGATTAATATTATAGTTAGTACAGTGTGTCTTTTGGATGACTAAAACTTTGTCTATGCCTTTGTTCATGATTTAATTAAAAAGTTTGGTTAAATATACAGTGTAAAACATTTATTTTACTGTTCTGATATTAGCAAAATTGGATTCATAAGCACAATATCAGTTGGACATGTTACCCCAAATTGGAGTATAACCAGCTCAAGTACAGCACTTTTTTATGTGATAGCTGTTATCTCATCACTTACCAAAAATAACATGCTTGTGGCATAAATGAAAATGTTCATACCCTTCATAAAAGTTAGCTATAGACCAAGATACAGTTTTCTTTATTGTTTAATTTATTATTGAAGGTAGTAATGAAGCTATATGAAGAACAAGTGGCTAAATTTAGAGCAGGAGTTTAAAACACAGTATATCACATCGAGCAAGCACAGATATTTCAATTGTCTAGTCCCAAAAGAATTTTAAACAGCTTGTTTGCCATTGGACAGAATTTATTGCTAGGGGCAACAGCTTACAATATATCAATCTTGTCTTAATGATTTGTATTTCCTAGGACCTGAAAAATGACATACATGACATTTTTTGACAAGCCACTGTTGTTTTCTTTGACAAGAATTGTTAAGATAACAGTAACCATAGCTTCACATTGTGCAGGGTACTTTTATCTTGTGGTAACAGTGAATTACTGCAGGAAACCCATTCCTTAATGAAAGAATCCCACAGCCCACCGAAGTTTCAAACTATGGTAATGCAACTTTTCTACAAGTTATTAGCTGGCTGTATTTTAATGAGTTTACCTAAATTAGAATAATAAATACTTATATTTCCCTTAAAAGTACTGTATGAGGTGCTTCACTCACCCTGTACATGACCTCAGTGACCCTAAAATCAAATAACAATATCCTGTCAACCTTATACACTCATCCTGTATTTTGTCCTGTCTTTAAAACTTCCATAACAATGAAACCTAGGCAAATTCAGAGTTAAACAAAATATTACGCCCATATAATCAACATTATATTATACTCAGTCCCCCAGTGCTAATAGAATTGAAGGTTCTTAGAAAGATGAATATGAAAAAATTGTATTATTTTCACTGAAATCACTTAATGTTGGCACCACTGGGCAATGGTGCTGCTGAAGACTTTACTCCACTTGGTCCATTAATAGTGTGGTAGTTAGATTTTCACTTATTTATTTATATTTATTCATCAGAGTAGTGCACTGATCTCATTCCATTTGCAGGCATAAACCTGGTGAATAGGATCACATAAGAAATGAACAAAACATATTTACAGATACAAGGATGTGCTAAAAAAAAAAAAAAAAAAAAAAAGAATAAATAAATAAATCAAACAAATATACATCGATATGTATCTATATATAGATACATATTTATTTCTTGACATTTGTTTACCAGTAAAGTCCACTGGGCTGAAAGAACCCATTTTTAGTGGAGGTCCGGGGAGAAAAACTCCAATAGACAATAAATATACTGGTACATTTATTTATTTATTTATTTATTTCCATTTGTTGACCGGGCTAGTCTAACTGGATACATGTCCATTTTCAGTAGGGGCCCAGGGAGAAAAGCTCCAAGCATAGACAGAAACTTATTATACAATATTAATATAAAATATTAAGCTGTGATCAAATACAGATAATAACAATATCTGAGAGAAAAAATAATGTGTACAGAGTTATTTAGTGGGGAATGAACTAAGATCAAATACAGAAAAATAAACAATATTTGAGAGGGAAAAAAACACAAAGAGTAATAAATTTTAAAAATTTATAAAAATGTTTTTTTTTTTTTGGGACAGAGGATGGTTTGAGGTTAGCTTAATTGTTAGTACAGGTAGGAAACATTGAGGTTAGCTTAATTGTTACTACAGGTAGGAAACATAGTACAGCAGAGAAGGACAGAGAATGGTTTGAACAATATAGTACAGTAGAGAAGTGAAGTGAAAGGGAGATCAGGAATGGGTAAAGTGAAAAATCAGTCAGGGTTTGTGCAGGGTCAAAGCCAGTGAGTTTTAAGATGTTCTTTGAGATGTTTTTTAAAAAGGTGTGTGGAAGAGGGAGTAGAAAGTTCACTTGGAAGCTGGTTCCAGGCTTTTCCCACTGTGTTAGTGAATAGTGAGTCCCCAGCTTTGTTGTTAGATTTAATAGTGGAAGCTAGAATCTTATTAGCTGAGCGAAGAGTTGTAAGGTTTTTGTAAGGGTCAGTCAGATTAGTGAGGATTAGGGTATTATTAGGGTGGTAAAGTATCTTTTGGGTTATAGTAAGTTGATGACAGAGTAGTTGGTACGGCAGTTCTAACCATCCCAATTGTTTGAGGTTGAGACAGTGGTGGGTTCTGAAAGGGTTGCCAGTGGCGAATCTGGATATGTTATTATAGTCAGTGACAAGTTTGTTAAGGTTGTTTTTAGAAAGATTGGTATAAATGGCAGAAGCACAGAACAGGGTAGAGATCAGGTGGGTCTGGGCAATAGTGGTTCTGGCTGTTGGTGTAAGGAAGGGTTTGATTCTATACAGGGAACCTAGTTTTTTTGTTGACAGACTTTATGGTAGTGTTGATATGATTGTCATAGCTAAGGTTGTTGTCTATGGTTATGCCCAGGAGGCGAGTTGTAGTATCAGGGGATATGGTGGTTTCATTGTTATAGGTTATTGTGAAGTGAATTTGTGGTGATTTTTGAGTAGGAGCAAAGAGTAATAATTTTGTTTTTTTTGGGATCAGGAGGAGGCAGTGTTGCATGAACCAATTTTCCACAGTATGAAATAAAGTTTGGGTGAGGATCTGGAGTGAGGTTGAGGACTTAGCTGAGCAGATTAAAGTTGAATCATCAGCATATTGCATGCAGTTGGCTTGAGGAATTTTAGTATTTAGATCATTAATAAACATTGAAAAGAGAAGAGGGCCTAGGATTGAGCCTTGAGGTACTCCAATGTTTACAGGGAGGGGAGTTGAAAGCTTATTGTCCCAAAGGACTGCTTGCTGTCGGTTGTCTAAATAAGATTTAAACCAGAGTAATGCCTGTGCATCCAGTGAATGGGCTTTTAGTGCCTCAATAAGCAGATTATGGTTGACCATATCGAAGGCTTTTGAAAGGTCGATAAATAGTGGGGAGGAAAGATTGTTATTGTTACAATTTTTGTTTATACAGTCAGAAAAGGATAGGAGGGCAGTTGTAGTACTATGGAATGGTCTGAAGCCATGTTGGCAGTTAGCAAGTAAATTGTTGTGGAGGAGGTGCTCAAGTAGTTGTCGGTGGATACATTTTTCCATTATTTTAGCTATGGGAGAGAGTAGGGATATTGGTCTAAAGTTGGAAATATCAGTTGATGTCCCACCTTTATGTAGCGGGATGATGTGAGAGACCTTCCATATAAAAGGGATCTGTAATAGTTCTATTAATAAGGATAGAAATAGGGTAGGCAATGGCTTTAGCTGCAATTTGCAGGTATTCTGCTGGTAGACAGTCAGCAGAAGGGGTCCATGGCTTGAGTTTTTGAAGGAGGTTACAAATGAGGGATGTAGGCACTGGTTGTATGTGAAAAGAAGGAACTGGATTTGTTGTGGTATTAGGTGGGAGGGAGCTAATGGGTGGTAGAGTATTAGCTAGAGTTTGTATGGCTTCTGTAAAGTAGTTGTTAAAGGAATCAGCGATTAGCTTAGGGTCATTGTGGGAGATTCCTGATGGGGTAGGAGTTTTGGAGTGCCCTAGCTGAAGTAGTTTGTTCATAGATGACCAGAAATTTTTTTTGTCTAACAAAATTTCTTTTTTGGTGGCATTTCTTAATTGTTTAAAGTAAAGGTGATCTGATGGGCTTTTAGAGGCTCTCCACTTGGCCCAGATTTTATTTCTTAGGAGGATTTTTTGCCTAGTCTGTTTTGTGAGCCATGGGGCAGTTTTGGTCTTTATTTGGGAAGAGCGATAAGGGGCATGGTAGTCTAGGATTTGAAGGAATTTAGTATTAAAGTAGGTCACTGCTTCATCAAGTTGAAGATGGAGCAGTGGTGACGAGTCGCATGCCTTCAGTTCTGTTTGGAAGTTCTCAGGATGAAAGTTTTTTTTGGAACGGGAGGTTTTGAAAATGGTAGCATTAGGGCTATGAAGTTTTTGTTTAATTATATAGGTTAGAACATGGTCACTGATGTCATCTGGAAGGGTTCCTGGTTTATAAGTTGTAGGGTGACTGTTTATGAGGATCCAGTCTAGCGTGGTTTCTTTACCACTTTGTTTGTGGGTTCTAGTAGGGATGGTTATCATTTGTGAGAAACCATAAAGATTTATGTGGTTAATGGGATTGGGGGACCTACAGGTAGCCCAGTCTATATTAAAGTCACCTAACACAATGGTTTCCTGGGGAAGGTGGGTAGATAGGCCACCAAATATATTTTCTAGTGTACTGATATTGTTTCCGGGGGGAAGATAGAAACAGATTATATAGATGGATTTATAGTTATTGATTTGAAGTTTAGCTGTAAGGGTTTCTGCAATGGAGTTTGTGGGAAGTGGCACATTGAAGAGCGACACTTGGAGTTCTGATTTATAAAACATGGCTACCCCCCCCCCCACCCTTTTTGGTAATATGGTCATATCTCAGGATGTTATATCCTGGGGGGTAATCTCATGGTGTCTGGTTGAAGGTTTAAGCCAAGTTTCAGTAATACAGAGGATATCAAATTTGTGTACATCTAGGAGTGCATGTAGGTGGGATATTTTATTGTTAATGCTACGGATGTTGCTATCAGGAGAGAGTTAGATGAACTTGTTAGGGTAGAGGTGGTGTGGGGTTTTTGGTTTAGTGGATCACTGGGAAGTCTTGTATTGGGGCCAGGGTTTGGGTGGATATCACCATCTAATAGGGAAAGTTGTTGAGGTTTTTGTATTAGTTTTATGATTTTATAGTAGTTGTTAGGGGGGTTTCTTGTCATGGAAGTAAGTGATATGGGTAGATCTATGGTACTTTGGAAGTATATAGCTAGAAGCAGAGGTTATGTTAATGTGGTTGAGAGAATTTATATGTGATACTGGTTGAGTTTGTTGGTAGGGGTGGTGCTGTTTAAGCAGAGAAAAATGTTCAAAGAAGGTTAGTGAGAATGCTAGAGTTAGGGAAGCTAGAATAGTAGGTAAGAGTAGGAGGTATGTGTAAATAGACATGTTTAGAGGCCATTGGGATGAATAGGAAAGGGTGGCGTGAGATGAAGAAAGGTGTCTTGTATTGTGTAGGAATAAAGGTGTCTAGTAACAGGTGAAAAAAAAGGTGACAGAAGGAAGGAAAGTTGTAAGAGGTAGAGTGGACTGAGGAAAAAAAGTTTAATATGAGTTATTATATTAAACATTTGCAATGGATAGTAAATACAAGCAGTGTTTGCAAAGAGAGGTGATAATACGCAACAACAGAGTAGAAAGGATATACATGTAAACTATATACAGATATCAATTTAAGTAAACATTCTAACACAAGACACATTGTTATACAGTTTTGTGATAAGCAATTGTTTGTTTGCATTCCATGCCATACTTATTCAGATTAGACCTAGTTTTTACCATTGTTCATTGTTTGTTACAATGCTGTTATCTTATTGGCGTTTTGGCTGGTATTAGCCTGAAAATTGGTCTGTGAACATTCTTCACATTTGTTACCCTTAATGATTATTTTTATTCATTTATTTTGTGATTTAGAGGTTATTATAGGAAACATATAGTTATTTATCCATTCTATATATGTTTTGGACACACATTTTTCTAAGTAACAATGATAAGTTCTTAGTTGTAAATGTAGTCCGCGATAGTCCATTTTCAGTTAAGTGTACGTTCATTAAACTGGGGTTCGGCTATGTGTCATTCATTATATATATATATATATATATATATATATATATATATATATATATATATATATATATATATAGACACACACACATTTACAGATGCAAGAATATGCTACAACATTTAGTTCAAGAAGCAGTTTACAATGTCAAAACATGGTTTGAAAAATGGAATTATGCTTAGCAAAGCTTTATGGATAAAATGAAGCCATAATGACTGAGATAACTTATGCTACAGGGATAGCAGTATATCATGATACAGAGAAATATGACGACATTAGAAGAGACAAATGAGAATAATTCTAGGAAAGGATACCATGGTGAGGAGACAAAGAGAAGGTGATAGAGACTTGTAGAGGGAAGAGGAGTAGAAAAGAGAAGTTTAAGAGAGATGCAAAGAGAAACTGGAAGTAGGTTGAAAGAAAGGGAGTAAGTAAGGGAATGACAAGGTGAGATAAGGAAGGATGAAATAGGAATTACAACAATTTTGCTTCCATCACTCTTAACCAAGTTTTACAAAATATTTTCACTTCCATCACTGTTAAACAAGGTTTACAGAAAATTTTCACTTCCATCAGTGGTAAACAAGGTTTACAGATCAATCCAGATTTCCAAGGGCTAATTGAAATGAAAAGGAACAAATCTAGCTTCCCTTTCTAGCTGGAAAGAGGACAGTAATGGAATCTTGAAGAGACTACAAGTGATACAATGCATACAGCTGACATTAAGGCAGACTATAGTGGCACTCTAATGTCATGTTCAATGCATGCAGCTGACAATAAGGCAAGCTAGTGGTATACTGATCATGTGCAATGTGTGATGCAGCTGACAATAAGGCAAGCCAGTGGTATACTGATCATGTGCAATGTGTGATGCAGCTGACAATAAGGCAAGCTAGTGGTATACTGATCATGTGCAATGTGTGATGCAGCTGACAATAAGACAGGCTAGTGGTATACTGATTATATGCAATCTGTGCAGCTGACATTAAGGCCGGATATAATAGTATGCTGATGTCATGTACAATGCATGCAACTAGGGAAAAACTAGTCTGCATTAATGTCAGTTGCATGTATTAAAAATGGATCAGTGGCTAAGGAACCTGTTAGATGCATGTTGTGGGAGGGGATGATGAGGCAAAGTCTGTTTACCTCTTATGTGGGGTGTTTGGATTTACTGAATGACAAAAATGGTGGTGTTGATACTGCTGCTGAGTGAGTAATCCGGCGCTGCAGTTTGGAGGGTTGGGCCTTTCAAAGACATGTCACCACATACATGAGGAACATGTTACACATACTGACACTGCATGCCGTGTATCTTGACATTAGCCCATTATGTCAGCAGGGGTAGGGATAACAGAAAATTCCACTGCTGGTTTCAGTATGATGGTTACTCACCTGGCTCTTTTTCACTCACAGTGCATGGTGGCTTGCACCCCTTAAAACTTACACACATGGAAGTGGTAGATCCCTGTGTACAGCTCTCAAAGGAATATCTTTTGATCTTGGGTCACACCAGGGATCACCAGCATATAGAGAATGTCTAGGTACTGGGGCCTTCAATGAGTTGATACTAATACTGAGGAAGTTTGAAATCAGTGGCAGTAATGAAATTAAAATAAGCAACAGAAAGAAAGTATATTTGGCCAGGAGTTACACTGAAAACATATCTGTAGCTGAATACAAGAGCTTTATTAGTTGTTGTCAACTGCAAAACTGTACCCCTTTTCAGAAAGGGATTCTGAGAGAGTTAGATTTGCCAAAGTAAGAATTTTAAACCCTGTGGCACAGGGGATAGATTCCCAACTGATTTCCAGGTGAGCTAGATTTGACTAGTGGTCTCAGCACTGGGGGAGCCAAGCAGGGAGGGAGAGGAGTCAAGGAACATGGCCCACTAAACCCTACTAGGGGACACAATGGGTAGTACTAATTACCCGATGGAGATGGCTTGTGCCTCAGGGGTGGAGCAGAGATGCTTGGAAATAATGCCCCTCTTAGAAGTGAGGTAATGCCTTCTGCTGTCATCTCATTGCACACCCCTTCCCTTCCACCTCACTGCATTAGGGACAGGGAAATTAAAGTGAAAAAATCTCCAACTACTCTGATGACTGTCTGAATGATTGCCCCTCTAGGCCAACTCTCACCTTGATGATGGGAATGAATGTGCCAGTTGGCAGTGGTGGGTCTGATAATCAACAGACAGCAAGACCAATGAATAAAAAAACTATTTAAAACATATTGGGTTTTCCTATATAGTACAATCTTATATCTGAGCCATATTAGCTATATTAGCTTAGCTATCACAGAAGAAAGACACAGCATAGGTATAATTTTCAGGATCTCATTTTCTAGAGCAGCCTTCATCTTAATCTATCAATACACAATACTTTGTGTTATTTACTGCAGTCACTTTTACAACTGGAGTGGCAAATGTAATTAATCTGTCTAGAAAAAGTTTGCTCATAAGCAAAGCTTGTTGCCTTGTCCTCAGCCCACCATGTTTATCCATATGTGCTGCTTCTACAGTCACTTACCATGGCTACTGTTCTGGGCAGGACATTGTTAGTTTACCTTACCTTACTCAACATTGTTAGCTTCCAAAAATAAAACCAGCAGGAAAAAAATACCAAAGATTTCTATCCCCATCACTCTAGTTTCTGCGCAGCTTTATTGCCATTAGTCATAGTACTTACCCGTGTACATTCACATCTTGTGTAAAACATTTCTCTTAGCATATCTTATTGCACAGAGCTTTCTGCCTTCTTAACAACCTCCTTGCCTTTGTTTGCCTAATCAGTCATTTAACTGCCTTCAAAATGTGACTCCACTCTTGTGCAATAACTGTTTATTCTCTGTCTTGCCCTCATCTACCTGATATGAAAACTGCAGTCTCTTCTAGCACAATCTTCCTTTTCTGAACCATTTTTCCCCTACTGTTTTATGCAATTGTATATGTCTCTGTCTCAGTTAGAACATCCTCTTGGGATTGCCTCTACCCTTTGTGAGTCCACTGCCCCCACCTTTGTCCTCTTTATTTACTATTCAAGATGGTCACTCCAGCCAGCAGTGATACAGATCATCTATCTGCTGGGTGAGATATTCCATCATTCTTCCACTTCCATCTTGTCCTGCTGGGGAACTGTCACCACAGGCATTCCATCTATTATCAACATCCTTAACCTGGACCATTCTAATCTTAACATCCTTCTCTGTATCAGTGATTTAGCATTATTTACCTCAAACCAATCTGTAATTATGATTACCACTTCACAGGATCATGACCTAGTAAATTTCATTGACTATCTCCGTAGACTGACTTTTCCAAAGGCAGAACAATGCTGCTTGGCTCCTGTGACAGACTTAAACCTATGTCTCTGGTGTGGAAGCTGCCTCCTCCAAGTTTTTATGCAGTTTGATTATTCTTCTAGGTCTGCAGAGATGGACACTCTGACCATCTACAATCTTATCCAACTGCCCACTTGTAGGGCACATGAAACACATCCTGTTGCTTTTTTCTGTTTCCTCCACTGCAAGCTCTTTCCTAAACTCCTGATTGCATTTCACAGTTAGCTATAACCCCTGTACCTCCCATACCTCTCATCTACTGAAAGGACTACCTCAAGGTTCTGTTCTCAACCCCTTCTTTTTTACTTTATATTAACAAACCTCAAAAAGATCTTCAGCACTTTATTTACCTTTCTCTTTATTATACACTGATGGCATGCCCTTTACTACTCCATCCCATTCACTACATGACCTACAATCTGACTTCCCTTACCTCAGTGAATGGATCATCAGAGAAAACCTCAATCTCAACTACTCAAAAATAAAAACAATGTTGTCTGACACTAGACAGAAGCTTGACAGATGCCATAAACCTTTTACAATCTACTATCAGAACAACTCTCCCTTGGAGCAAGTGGCCACCTTCAAGTACCTTGATCTCTAGACACCTCTCTCAACTTCAACCTTCATTTAGAAAACACTCATAAAATGATTTCTATTCTATTATTGGCACAAAATATCCTCTTTTCTTTAACACCCAACCAGATCAGCAATAGAGAAAGGAAGCCTATTCCTTCATCTCAAATTCCATCTCCCTCTTGCCAAAGTAGCATCTTCTAAAAACTCCACTACCATTCAAACACTCGAAAACAAAACATGTAGATTTATCACTCTTTTCCCCAGAAAGGAACATGGAAGTAAAACACAAGAGCAAAATGTCTGTCAGTTAAGCAAAAAGTTGACCTGTTCCTAGGATCACAACTGTTCAAGCTACTATACGAACATTCTCTCCCAACTTTAACCACAAAACTAATAAGACAAGTCTCTAAATACAACCTCATAAACATGAATTTCACTCGCTCTAAAACACAAATCTCAACAGCCAAACTACATACCACAGAATATCTATTTTCACTCTTCATTCCCAAACTGTGGGAGTCCTTCCCTCCCAAAATCAGACACCTCATCCTACTCCAGGATTTGTGGACTGCTAAAATATTATTTACTTAATCAAGCTACATGAACCTGCATCACAACGGGCCACATAACCTAAATCAGCTGATATCGCTGATCTACTCTAGCTCCTTTATTTTTCTGAATTGCTACAATTCCTCCATCTCATGGTCCTGTATACTAATCTTGTGTATGTTGCCCTAACTTCCTAAATGCTAAGCAAGTATACGTACATATTGTATATTGATATCTTTATATTTTTCTACTCTTACTTTTCTTGTGTATTTTTGTATTCTTAGCATAGTACAATCCTTGTATGGTATTCACTGTCACTTCATTGTTATTGTACTCTTGTATAGTCTGTATGAGTGGTCAATTTATTGACCACCGGCTGACACTGAAATTAGTCATAACTGATCAGTGCTCTACCCAGGTAAACAAATTAAATTAAATAAATAAATTACTCAAGTAAATATATTTAAAACACTTCTGGCATGCTGACCTTTAAACGTAACTCTACGATTCTCTCTTCAGCGTTATGCCAGCTACTGGTCTCAAGTAATGCTCATAATTTAAACTATTTACCAATTTCTACTTTTTTGAAAGACTAAAAGCCTTTTCACAAAATTCTGCCCCCTTTCATGCCTAAGGCTGAAATGCTCAGACAACATCCCCAGGATTCAATAAAGCCTACACTAAGTGTACACCATTCTGAGTGAACTGACAACACAGGCATAACACATTTTGTTCCTCCTAATTTTAGTTTTCCTACTGATTTTCTTGCAGCTTTAAATATTGACAGGGATTCATAGAGGTTACCACAAACTGTAGAATACAAGTACACTTAGTATAATCTTTCTGAGTGACTAGAAAGCACAAAAAATGTGGTAGGGTTGTTCTTAAATACATACTGTGTACACTTAGTGTAGGCATTATTGAATCTGGCCGCCATCTTTAAATTTTCACAAAAATGTGATTTTCAGGAGCTGCATCATGTGGCTGATACGTGTTATCTGTTATCTACTTTGTTCTGAAGAAGTCTCTATGTGAAGTTTATGAGATGAAAGCGCTTAATGTGGTAAATAAAACCTGATTGTTTCGTACATAATATTTTTTAGGAATTTTACTTATAAGGTGTTATTACACTGTTGGTGGTAAACTCATTTTGATTTGGAAACTGGTGTATGACTAGTCATTTCTTTTACTGACTGTACGACAATACTTTCTATTGTACTTTCTTTATTTCTTTTTGGTTTTATTGCTTCCTTCTGTTTTATCCTTAATCTTAGGTATGACTGAATACTCTGATAGCCACAATGGTCTAAGCTCCTATACATATGTACCTGTTTATTTTATGAGCTAGGACCCTGATGATGGTAGAGTCCTAACAAATAACAATCAGAGTCATACAGTTGAAGGGATGGAGTACAATACCTTGGAATGAGGCTCCCTTTGGAATGATTAGTTACATCTGGGGTGGGAAAGTTGTAAAAATGACAGAATTCCTACTATATGCCTTTCTCTGCAAACCAGTAATTTTAGCCACCATCACTCTCCATGACTCCATGACAACATACTTCTCCCCACTAAAAACTAAAGCTAGCAGACTTCCAAGATGGCTGTACATTGAGTAACAGCTTAACTGTAGCTCTCCCAGTATGAAAAAAGAAACTTAGCAGAAAGCTATTGAACCTAGGGTGGCCACGGTGGTGCAGCGGTTAGCGTTGTGCCTCACAGCAAGAGGTTCTCTGGTTCGATCCTCAACTGGGGTGCCTTCTGAGGGTAAAGATCCATCAAGTCCAGCTTCATACTTGCCCATTTCAATAATAAACCACAATTATAAAGTGTTCATGTCTACAATGGCTAAAAGAGTGGCAAAAATGATGCCAGAATTGATAGATATGGATCAATGTGGTTTTGTGTAGAGGAGGCAAATATTTGACAACATTAACAGAACACTGATGATCTAGAGGGAAGCAGAATGTAAGAAAATACCACTGATGCTGGTGAGTCGTGATGCAGATAAAGCATTTGATAGAGTAAACTCGGACTTTATGAGCATAGCAGTGGAATCATTTGCATTCCCTGATAAAATTATAACGTGGGTGGGGTCCTCTCTGAGAATTTCTGCTTGAGCAGAGGAACCAGGCTGGAGTGTCCTCTCTTTCCTTTGTTATTTATATTATATTTAAATCATTGGCCAAGAAAATAAGGGATTGAGAAATCCAAGGATATAATTGGTATGGTAGTCAACAGAAGCTGGCTCTATTTGTAGATGATATTATTTTATAGTTGACAAAACCATAAAGGGCCATTACAGTGTTGCGGAACATTCTGAAACAGTTTCAGATCTTTTCAGGATACAACATTAATGAAGATAAAACAAAGGCAACAGCAGTAAATTATGTACCCACACACAACTTGGTTTAGAAATATCCATATTTATGGGACAAGATAAAATAAAGTATTTAGGAGTATGGATTAAAAATTATTCTGGTGTGGCAGCCAAGGATATGCAGGAAGAGACTAAGCAAAAGATAATACAAAAATTGAGAAAATGGAAGCTCTTTTATATGGATATCTTTAGTAAGATACAAGCAGTTAAAATGGTTTAGTCCCTTTCGTCTTATACACAGGTCAGGCATATTTTTATCAACCAGTGGAGAAGCTGTGGATAGCGATTAAAAAAGAGTTGAAGGATTTTATCTGGGAGAGGAAGATGGCAAGAGTCAAGCTGATTGTTCCAACAGAATATGGTGGATTGAGATTAACCAGTTTGAAGGGGTATTTCAGAGCAACACAGTTAAGGCTTCTATACATAGCACAAGCAGAAAATTAGAATTCAAAGTGGAAAGGGATGATGATGAAACGAGGGGAAACTCAAGAAACAAGGAGAGACTAGGATTTTGGATACAGGCCATTAAGGATAATAACAATAATCACATAGAAAGTAGCAGAAAATACTCTAAGAACTAAGCCAAGACAGGAATGGAGAAAGGAGATTCTTATGATAGGGATGACTGCAATAAGGGATACAGATAATAGCCAAGAGGGGGCTGGAATTTATTGGAGAAAACTGGTGAAGAAATCAAGGTACTGGGAGCAAATAACTAGAGAGGGAAAGGTAATAGAATGGGAAAACACCAATAATTTATGTATTTGGACTGCATGTTAGTGATTGCCTTCCCTATCAAGGATTGATGTCAGAGCATAGGCAAAGAGTAAGAAATAGGGAGTCCTAAATGAAAGACCATTCCCAGTAGAGTTTTTAGTAGAATATAGAATGCAGAATATAGAATTGAAGCTACAATTAGAAAAGGAATAATTAGTAGAACATATAAAATGTTGCATTATAACTATAAGAATCAATCAGAGGAGGTTAGAAAGGATTGGGAAGAGAGACTGGATATGCAATTCACAAAGAAACAATGGGGGATATATGTATGTCTCCCATATATGCAACAAAGTATGTAAGATTTGGTATCTTTGCTTGGAAGTGTTTACATAGGTATTTTTATACCTCAAGTAGACTCCGAAGAATTTTTCCTCAGGTAGACAGCAAATTTTGGAGCTGTGATTGGGAAGAAAAAGATTCACTTCAGAATGCTTTGTCAGAGATACTGGGTGAGCAAACTGGTGTAACTAAGGACATTATTTTTTGAGTGATGATACAGAATCAGAATTGCCTAGACATAGTATGGCCTTATTGAGTCTAACTGTGGTGGCTGCCAAAAAGCAATTACTAGAAAATGGAAATCAAAGTCTAAAACAACTTTACTAGAATTAGTGAACATAGTAACAGAGATAAAACAGCTGGGATTGGATTGGGATCTTTAGAAAACGGTAGGAGCAAATTATATAGGAAAAAATGGGAATTGTGGGAACAATACATGCACAGGAGGAACGAGGTTTGAAAGAAGGCAAGATTTGAATGAGCCATGTAATGTTTGACTGACAATGACTGGATAGATTATAATTGATGTATATGTAGTGTTTGCAACTACAATTTTGTCAGCATGGTTTATAATATATAATGTTTGCAACTAGAATTGGGTCAGGATAGTTTCTTTTCATTTATATAAAATTGTCTATGTTATATGTGATAATTTAATAAAGATGTTTCTTGTTTAAAAAAATAGAGCTAGAGGGTCAGCAGCTGTCAAACTTCCACTTCAGGAAAGGCAAACTATCTAATGGATACATAGTCTTTGTCACCCCAGTCAGCATTTTGACCTGATACATTGGTTAGCATACATTTCCTTTCATGTCTCATCAGACTCTGTTGACTTACAATACATGTTACTAGCGACTGTGACCCTCTTCTAGTAATATTATTACATTTTTCCCATGTGTCAGGTCTGCTTCAAAGTGATTTCTACAACATTCTTCTTTGTTTTTCTCTCGAACTACTGGCAATGAACAGAGTGCTGCACTACTAAATCACAGCAGATGAAGCAGGTAATGAAATAAATCTATTCTCAAACCATACTATTTAATGTCCTTCCCTCCTTCAGCTAGCTAGCAATGGTATGCATTACAAACAATATTATAGCAATAACCTATGTCTGGGTGTGGGTAATGCTGGATTTACCCACAGTTGGTGTGGTTTGGTCACGAGGGCAAAGCCCGAGTGGCCAAAGACAACCGTGGGTAAATCCAGCATTACCCACATCCAGAAGTGGGTTATTGCTATTATACAATGACAATATTTAAGAAACAAAATACTTACTTTTCTTAAATAATAGCATTGTATAATGCCTCCTTGCTGCCCTTCCGCAGCTGTCTGGTATTCTGCAACAGTTCTGATGTACTGCGCATGCATATGCTTACGCAGTACATCAGAGCTGTGGGTGGAAGCAACGGCGAAAGCAAGATCTCCACTGCTTTTTACAAAGTGTCTCGCTATGTTAAAGGAGTTTAACATAGCAAGACAGCTTTAAAAAATGCAACAGAGAATCTCTGTTGCTTTTTTTAAAGCTGTCTTGCTATGTTAAACCCATTTAACATAGCGAGACAGCTTTAAAAAATGCCACGGAGAATCTCCGTTGCTTTTTTGAAAGCTGTCTCACTATGTTAAACCCATTTAACATAGTGAGACAGCTTTAAAAAATGTAATGGAAAAAGGAAGATCTCCATTACTTTTTTTAAAGCTGTCTCACTATGTTACACTCCTTTAACATAGCGAGACAGTGTCTAAAAAGCAACGGAGATCTTGCTTTCTCCGTTGCTGTAAAAAAACACTTATACTAATGGAAAAAGTCTGGGCGACCGGACCTTTTTCCATTAGTATAAGTCTGATTTACAACGTGCATGCTGACCTATCAGCGTGCACGTTATGGAATATTAATGGGGGAGTCGTTGTATAATTAAGCATTTTTTTACACAGGAAAAAGGAGATGATACATGTAAAAGTCTTCCCAAGGAGCTAGTGGATTAAAATACAGTAGAAGAATTTAAGGGCACTTAAAGTAATCACATAGCTTATTTGAGTAGGCATTTAATCTATTTTGGGATTGTTGGGTGAGACAGAGCCTTTCATGGCACTGAGGGAGCAGAAAACAGTAGTCTTCTAATTTTAAAATCACATATGAGATAGATGTAAATCAATCCTGAAGCCAGATTAGGAGGGAGTAACTCATCTACTTACTGGAGGCATAGAACTGACAGTTAAACTAATAAGGAGCAAAAGTATTCCACTGAATGGACCTGGTGATTCTTATTTCCATGTTGGAGATCATCTTTTAATTAAGTGATAAATGTCTGCCATTTATGTCATATGTTTATGTATCATTTATCACATTACATAAGCGCCTCCCACATAAGGTACTCTCCTGCTTCCTGGGACTTCTCCTTCCCACGTAAGGTGCTCTCCTGCTTCCTGGGACTTGTCCCTCCCACATAAGGTGCTCTCCTGTTTTCTGGGACTTGTCCCTCCCACGTAAGGTGCTCTCCTGCTTCCTGGGACTTGTCCCTCCCACGTAAGGTGCTCTCCTGCTTCCTGGGACTTGTCCCTCCCACATAAGGTGCTCTCCTGCTTTCTGGGACTTGTCTCTCCTACATAAGGTGCTCTTCTGCTTCCTGGACTTGTCCCTCTCACGTAAAGTGCTCTCCTGCTTCCTGGGACTTGTCCCTCTCACATAAGGTGCTCTCCTGCTTTCTGGGACTTGTCCCTCCCACATAAGGTGCTCTCCTGCTTTCTGGGACTTGTTAGTCCATCTGCTTTTTAACCCCAAACAAGTGGTCTATACTTATTGTACAGCAAGCTCTGTACATTACATAATTAATGTTACTCCTGCCCAGATGCACTCCTCCATCAATATCAATCTCTATTGTCTACACTGACCACATGTGCAGCACGTCTAACTCCCAGGCTACTAACTCTTACATTATGGACATAAAATCTGTCATCAATAACCAGCAGTGCAAGTTTCTTGTTGACTAAAGGTCTATGTACAGCAATTAATAAAAGCAAATTTGATATGTATGATGGTCATTTGCTTAGTTTGTTGCCCCCATGGCCATAGCATAACTCATAAAATGGCAAATAACTCACACCTCCTATATGCCTGCAGGTTCTTATCAAGCATTAAGAAAGACTGTCAGGATGAAATGTATGTATTTGTGTATGTGAGTGTCGGAATGCTTCAGAAATCAATACAAGAAAGCAGGTCTCCACTCAGTTACAACAGCAGATCGTGGCAACTGTAGAACTGGTAACTCATTCGTTTGATCATAATAGCTGATGGCATCTCATAGACTTGATTTGGTGAGGAATGCTTGCTTCACTCAACCTGTTGATAACCTTAACCACTGGGTTACCTGCAGATCTGTAATGTGTAATACATCTAGTGCACATACTCAAGCCTTGAGCCAAGGCACCACTGAAGACACACCATATTTGCAGTGCTGATGTTTTATGATAACAGTGAGCATGTTCTTGTAATAAAATGTCCTACTTGTTCAGGGTAAGATGGAGATTGGCTAAAAAGAATCAAAAATGTCGGTAAACAATAATGAAGTATGCAGGCAGCTAGAGAGACAGAAAGAGACACAGTGAGACAAAGAAAAAATATTGTGTGTCCTCAGTGAAAAAAGAACTATTAAAAATAAAAAATCATTTTATGTAAATGTAAATTTGATAATGTTTGCCGAAGAAGTATTTTTACTTTTACACAATCATTCATTTGATTTGAATTAAGAACAGTGTTCCTTTCAGTTAGTTCAGTTAAAGTTCATGTAATGTATTAGGTGAACATTTCTGTAAGCAGCTATCCTTCATTTCACAATGTGCTAAAATATTGCTATTTGTGCTTTTTAAAATGTATCAGAATTTTCACATCTGTCTGGATGTACCTCTGATACCCTTATTGCAGACATCTCCAGTCAAATTTCAGATATGCTGTAGTCAGACTGGCCAAGAAATGGTGGTAGCCTTTGGATGAATGTTTGCTTCATTTTGATTTTTGGCTTTTTTATCTCCTTTTCTTTCAAAGTTAATAATTAGAGTGGGATTGCAAAAAATTTTATGCTACGGTCCTCAAAGTTTTGAAGTATTAAAATGAGTGCAGTGAATTTCATAAGGGGAATTTATAAATATTTCTGTTCTCCATGCAACTGGTGAGATCTAATCTTTCTGAGGCAATATACCAAGCAGTGTTCTGCGAGCCTAAGAACATGAAGAACAGAAAACATTACAAATACCCCATTTCAAATCCAGTGTACCCCTTTATTCACTGCAAAACTTGGGATAGTGTAGTTTGTAATTATATCTTAAGCAGACAACCTGCTGATATCTAACTGAAAATGTGTCCCCATCCTCTTTGGATTGCCATTTTGTAGTCACACAAGAAACAACTTCATACTAAATTTATACTATTGTGCTCAGGAGAGGAAAAAAAAACACTTTCAGCACTGAGTAGCCATCTACCTGACAACCTAGCATACTCTTCACATGCATTTTGTTGGCACCATGTACAGTGACTCTGTGTCTATGACAACAGACCAGCTCATAATAGCATTTGCCTATTCAGTCTCTTATGCTTCCCAACCATTGTTAGAATATTAAGTGACATTAACATATGATTTGAAGTATTAAAAGATAAAGAATAGAATCATGATTCTGTGTTTAGTTACAATGTTATTTTTTACAGATGCAAATAAATAATGCTTCTCAAGATAAATATACAAAAAATATGGAAAACAAAATGACATGGGGGGTTCCGATTGCGCTTTTACTGGACACTTATAAAATGAAGAGTAAATTTCCCTGTGTCCTTGAATGCACCCTACGTACATGTACAGAACTAAGTTAAGTGACAGGTTACTTATACCTGCACCCTTCTGTGAGGAGACCCTACAGAGACAGGACATTTAGCATAAATAGTTTAAGAATGTAACATGCATAGTTAATACCAGTTTAGGAAGATACATATTGTTATTTTAGACTACCAAGATTAATACAACTCCCTAATATCACTGCATTCTCAGAAAAGTACATGTAGCAATTTTCACTCAAGTTTTCATTATGCAAATTACACTTAAGAATTTAACCTAGCTCAGCTTTGCCTATGCTATTCTCTTACTGATGGCCTCTGGATATTTTTTCTACTATATTTTATTCATTTTGTATTGAACAATGCAATAGAACTCTGCTGCAAGTAGGCACCGCATACCGTGTTATACATCATTTTGACAAACAGGATATTTTATACCCTTGTGACTGGTACTAAGCTATGTTAGGAACAAGAACAATTTGTTTCCATAGCAACCTTTTTCCTTACCCACAGCTACATATTATTGTTCAAAAAAGCTTCCCGACACTGCAGTCACGAATACTGTTATTCTTTACATTCCAGTGCTGATAAATCAGAAAACGCTCAATAGAGTCATACCTTTCTTAATGCAAGCTATACAACTGCTTTCATCTTTTCTCTGAGTAGTTTTAACTTTATTTGAAGTTTGGCAGGTTATTTTTAATGATCATCCTAACATGATTAGCCTTACACTATCCAGTGTACTATATGATAATTATGTTTTCTTTCTACATCATAAATGCAGCAATACTGAACATAACTGCCAAATAATATATTTCAGCAGAGCTGAGCAGTGCAGATCTTATTTATATGAGTGCATCCATAATATGTCACAATGAAATACAAAGTTCCCTTTTAGATGACGTTACTTTGCTTTGTTCAGAAGAAATTGAGCCCAAATAGCCTTTAAATAATAATGTACAGAGTTAGCATAGTTTTCTACCTGTCAAAAAAAGCTTTCGTTTGTATAGCAAAGAGAACATGTGAAGTATTGGTAAATCCTGGGATAAACTTTACATCCTTTGTGTTATTGCTAGACAGTCTCTAAGATCAGCAAGCACTTAGTGAATAATTTATTAAATACCAAAATGTCAAAAGGTCTCACATTCTATTCGGCAATTTATAACTGCTGCATTAAATTGATCTATCAGCAGAGAACAATCTCACTAAAATAGATTTAGGGTTAAGCCTGTGATTTATGCAGTAGACTGAGCTGAAAAGTGGTCTGAGGTTCCTAGAGGATATTTGTCTCCAGAGATTGTAGTTATGAGCTTATGCTACACCAATAATGCTACCACTAAAGCAACAGTGAGTGTACAGTAGCACAGGGTTCCACAAGGGAGTAACATTTGCTCTGATGCAGAATCAGGTAAGCATGCATACAATGTATTCCTTGTAAACTATATCCCAATAACAAAATTTGAATAACAAAATAAAGTTTTTGAAGATTTTTTTTTGTAACCACCGGTAATTGGGTTAGTCGATGACTATATTCAGCAAAAGTATACTAGAGTAAGATTTAAGGTGGCTAACCACCGCTGGAATAAATGCTGCCAGCCATTGCAGGGTACCTGATACATACTGAATTTGACTTTTGATTAATAAAATAAATTATTTTGAAAAAAAGTCCAGTAATTCAAATTTTTTTGAGTTCTTTACTATCAATTACCTTCTTCCCCTTATTTTTTTCTGCTCATCCATATTTATATCTTCCACCATGGGCTGCATCATGGCTGTTATCCAGATAGCCATCAGAGGGATTTTCCTTGAGTATTAGTGGTTTTTTCCTTGCACATAGCCAATAGCACTCAAGGAGTTAGCAAGTAATGGGCAGTGTAAGGAATGTTACTCATTCCAAGGATTATGTGACCCAGTAGATGCCCCAATTCCTTATAAGCAGACACTGTTGTCATGCCTCAGTCTTTTTTAACACCATTATTAAATTCTTACTTAAGATATAGGCATTCACAGATTAATAGAAATACCTATCTTAAACTTTAAATTCAGTCTTCCTCTTCAAAGAATTTGCATATTAGCAAAAACCCACTTCCCTTGGAGATGTGGCTTGGTAACTTATTATTATTTCTCTCCCTACCTGACTGGTTCCACTAGCGACCGAGCCATTAATTCTACCTGGGTTGTCTAGATAGTAGATAGAGCTTCATCCTTCTACATTGCAGAGCAAATTGAACTGTACTAACCTGATCAAATAAGAAAAAAGGATAGTGGGTTTGGCTATTGGGTGACCTAGCAGAAGATGGTGTTCTCTTAGGAAAAACTCCATAATAACAATAATATACTCTGCTGTTTTATAAATGTTCAATTTCTTACAGCACAGGCAGCCATTGTAAAAGTTTTACACAGTTTTTACACTGGATCTAGAAAAAGACATTGGCTGTATTACTGTTTTCTCTTAGTAATTCTGAGCAATCAGTAAAATATTCTGCTTGGTAAAAGAAACATGTTGTTTACTAGTGTGTTAATTGTTGAACTGATTAGTTAATTTACAGAGGAATTAACTGCAAGAAACAAAAATTAGCAATCTGTGTAGAAAATCTTTGAGGTAAAACAGACCTTCTCCAGTCAGCTGTACAATCTATTCTATTAAGCAGGCTGTAATATTTTGTGAAGAATAGGTGAAACGGTCAGACCAAGTTAATGAGCTGATTAAGTTAATGGCTGGGTAAGTATGGAAAGTTAGTGAAGAGGTTTAAGGCTGTGAGCTGTAGTTCCTATGCTACATGGTTTAATTTCCTCAGCCCTCATTTGCTTTCTGCATAACCTTGAGCAAGTTATTTGACCTGACATTGCTCTGAGGTTGCCCCTGAAAAGGGCTTTAGGCCTACCTGGTTAACAAATGTGGGTACTTACGTATTATCGCAACCAGATTTTCGCGGTTGCGAAATTCGGAAAATTCAAGTGAAACAATGGCATGAAATAGTGTAACGTTCTTCAAAGTCCTTATTACTGATGAGAAAGTTTGGATTACCTTCAGGACAAACAATTTATAAAATCCTCTGCCTGATTTGTGTGCATTACAGACGCATGCTTGAAAAGTCATGGCTGCTATCATACTGAGAAATGGAATGTATAAGTACAGACTGCTCCAGGTTGTAAAAAAGGGTGTAAGAGCCAGTGTTAAAATCTGTCCCTATATTATGTCGCTAAAATTTCACAAACCTGATTTATTAATAGCAAAATGCAGAGCCCAAAGTATGAAAGATGTTACAATGACCTTCTGTTGTTTCCTGGAGTTAGTATTTACCGGGCTTTTTTTTTTTTTTTTTTTGCTGTTACTTACTGACAGCAGTAGTCGTCCATGAGTCAGAACCGTTACTTTTTGTGAAGTCTGGCATACCTTGTGGTCTGCGTTTATTTAGTAATACATCACATTTGTTAAATGTAACCGGCACAATATAATAGGGGCACTTTGTTAAACTTGCTGTTACACCTGTTTTGCAGCCCTGCAGAATTCAACACGTACTATGCCAGCCCTGACAATTAAAGCATGCATCTGTACAGCACGTAAATCAGGAAGAGGATTTATAAACTTTCTGCTCTTCCTGAAGGTAACCCACACTTTTCCGTCAGCAGTAAGGACTTTCAATAACACTTTACAGTGTTGCATGGCTCTGTTTCAGTTGAAGCATGCTATTTTCGCAACCGCGAAAATCTGGTTGCGATAATACTAAGTACCCAAATGTGTATTATTAACTATAATACCCTGCATATTTATTTTTAATAAGTTATTGTATTAGTGACATAACACTCAGCCATGGCTGGAAGTCTTGTTTACTGTGATATACACAAAAAAATGGGAAAAAGAAGAAAATTATCTAGTTAGGAATTAAACCTAGGTTGCCAAGGATAAATACCTTCTTCAATACACTAATGAGTAAGCTTGCTTTGTAATAGATCACATTACTCTTTCTCTGTGTTATAATTAATTTTAAATAATTTTCCAGATTTAGTTAAACACTAGCAAGCAGAGATATCCTTTATTGTTATAAGGCTCTTGAGTGAGAGATAACTCTGTACACTTAAAATAGCTCTGTCTTGACTCATTTCTGTGAAAGGATCAAAAGATTTTAGAATAACCCATGGTAAAATGCATATACAGAAATAGATTCTATGTGTATTTGTTTCCAGTGATAACTCAAAAATAGCAGCTCTGCAGATATTTTTGTACACTTATTTATGTGTTTTCCAGAATCTTCTTTCTTGGGTCATCTAAGCACCTCCTCTGTAACCTTTGCTTTCCTGTGTAAAATGTGACTGCTTGGATATTTCAAGGAATGTCTTTGTAATTTAGTGAGCTCATGAAAAGAGATTGTTTTCCTCATCTAACAAAAACAGAAAGGCATAATATGTACCTCTTTTTTGACCTTAGCTAACCCAGTTGTCAGTTATGAATATTACTCTAGGCCATGTTATTAGGACATGTTGCAATATATATATATTTTTTTTACGATAAACAGCTAAACCTTTCCCTTTCAGATCATCACTCAATAACAAACAATATATGCAAGGAAGTACATCTATTTAGCAGGTTAAAAGAGATAGGTATCCTTGTGTAATATAGCTATATGGACTACAGACTGAAAGGAAGTGAAAAATCCAGATGCTAGTTTTGATATTAGCATTCTGCAAATTCTTATGAAGAGGAAGACTGAATTTCAAGTTTAAATATAACAAAATATAAAACTTGAACTGTTTAGTATTGTTAGATTATAATGTACAGCTGCTACATATTCCAAGACAGCATCTGGCATCATGGTTACTGACCTAGAAATGTAGTCCAGCTTTCCTGTTTTTTTTGTTTGCATTTTTAAGGTTTGCCCAGCTATTAAAAATGGGTAAATAGCAGACAGATTTTAACAATATTAGTTAATTATGACAGATCCCTGGTTTTTTTTATTTGTTAATATTCTCCACCAACTGTAATTTGGAAACATGAAAAAAATGCAAGATCCCTCATTTGATGATAATTGCATGCCAAAAGTAACACATGCCAAGAAGTGTATCTAATGTATATAGCTTTTTGTGTGGTCCATTTTTTAATTGTCATTTGTTAAACTAGTCTAGAATAGGTTATATTATCAATGTATTTCTTCATAAAATATATGTATGTAGTATTTGATCACATTATTGTAATTTATGTCATGTGATTTGTATTTCATGTTTGTGTTTGTCATATCTGGCCTGTGTTGCAGCTGATAAGGGTCATTTGGTCACTTCACTTACCTGAATAACAAATGTAAAATAATTATAAATAAAATAAATATGTAAACATCTTCATAGCCTGCCAGTTTTTCTTCATATGACTGGTGATCTCTTCCTTGCAAATCAATAACAACATTATCAATTTAACATATTCTTATATAATGAATATACAAGTATATATATATATATATATATATATATATATATATATATGCTGGATGAATAGAGAATTCCAACTCTTATTAACATTGGGAATGAGGAAGGGCATTTCTGACCCTCAAAGGAGAGTCCACTCATAGATACACTGATGTGGTGAAATCATATTTCTTATATTTAACACCGAGGATTCTCTCTTATGGCTCCTGGTTGATCTGAATCCCGCATAGTATCCATCGGGATAGAAGGAGAACAAGGAATGCAAACCACAAAACTCAAAAAGCTGAGTCCCGTACTACTGTTTTCTCAAATAAGACCTGATTCACAGAACTGATATGAGACAAAGCAGCACATAGATGCATATCAAACACCAAGTGACTACAAAACAGACATCTGCAAAGGGGCATTTTTGTAGAAGACCTATGCAAAATTCCCATCACTCCCAATGCAAATTAACCCAATTGAGAGGCCTGCCACATTTGCCTCTGACTTTTGATAACACCAAAACAGCACAGAAAAGTCAGTATCTGTCTGCCCTTAATGTAATGTTAAATTCAGGAATAACCCTTTCTGATAGAATGTCCATATTAATAAACTGTAAAGCAAAAGCTGGAAAACAATGAAAAGTTGCAAGAAATCCCCATCCTTTATCTCAGGACCACATTGAAACATACCAGCAAGAAACTTAAGAGTACTATAAGAAAATTGAAAGCAGTGCTTGAGCTTAAGGTTGCTACAGATACAAAAAAAAAAAAAAAAAACTACAAATCTTTCTTCAGCTATGTCAGGAAATTGAAGAATAATGTCAAATAATGCACTGAACTTGTCTATAATGATATCATATGTTTCAGTCCTGAGGATATAGCCAGTATATTAACAGACAAATTTAGTGATAACTTTACCACTTATTCACATTGTTGCTGTCACTGTACCTGAAAATTTAGATTCTCCTGAAATCACCTTAGAAAAAGTTTATAATCCTTGACAAAAAAATAAAATTAACACTTTCATAGGGACAGACAAAATAGCAGGCGTTATTCTCATCAGTGCTGAGTTATGTACTATGAGAGCCTCAAAGTAAACTTTTCACTCTTGACCTATCCACACAGTTTGTGAATGATGCAAGGAAAACAGCCACTTTGACTTCCATATATAAGGGTGGCCTCTCCACAGATCCAGGCCCATCAGCTCTAACAGCCTTATATGCAAAGCCATTGAACATATCATAGCAGAACTCATTTATGTCATTACAGGCAACTAAATGGATGCAGATTACAGTCAGTTTTAAAAAGATTTTAGAGGCTGTGGTCACTCAGAGTATGCTGCTAATCTCAAGGCCTGCCCAGGTTGTGACACTATTTTTCATGCTGGTATTGTTAAAAAATAGATATACTTAGTGTAACTTCCCCCCTTCCAATATGGCTGCACTCTGATCAACAGCTTAAATTCAGCTCTTCCAGTGTGGAAAAAAATGAAAGACAAGGGCCAGGAATTGTCACTTTTAGTAAATTCAGTTACTGGCTAGTAAGTACACTGCCTGGATGACAGCAAAGAAGAAATTAAGAGAGCATGAAAGAAAATCAAGTAGAGAAGAATAAGAGAAAACACTGAGAAGAATTCTACAGCTATTCAACAAAAAGCTGTTCAAAATCCAGCTTTGTTGCAAAAAATGGCTTTTGGTAATCTAGAAAAAATAAGCCAAATGTGCTCAGAGCTGATTAAAATAATTGAAACAGGGAAGTAGTATATAAAGTCAAATAACAAAGAGCTGAAAATGGAAGAAGCTTTAAACAGATATTCAGATGAGCTGATAAAACTGAAAGAATCAGAGATTGAAATGAAAAGGCTGGCTAAGTATGAGACTGCTCAAGAACAGATGTTTAAAAAAGGCAGAATTAGAAGACAGAGCATACAGGGAAAATCTGAGATTTTCTGCTGTACCAGAGAAACTAGAAGGAACAGACTGTGTTAATTTTACAAAGGCACAGAGAAGCAATGGGTCTTGTGTTCTACAAGAACTGTTACTTGAAAGAGCACATCATGTGTATGCTCCATATCTGACCATGAGAAAGCAGCCAAGACCTGTAGTAGTAAAGATGCAAACCTATTGGCTGAAGGAGATGATCCTGACAAAACTGTGGCAAAAGGGCAACATATTAAAAGTTGGAGACAGTAGAGTGTATATGGAAAATGATTATTCATTGTACACCAGGCAGAAGAGAAACCAATTTATTCCAGAATCATTCAGGGAATGTCAAGAGGCAGGTGTGAGATTCAATCTGCTGTATTCAGCTGTCTTCAGAATATTTTTTTCCTTGATGATCAAAGACATTATACATAAAGGGGCTAAGGAAGAAATACAAAGTTTATCCAACAACATGTGAGCCATCAATCAGATGGGGACTCTGTTTCTTATTCTTCTGATAATAAAACACATAGAGAAAATGTAAAAGTGAAACCGTTTCCACTCTTCCAAAGGAAAATACGTGAGAGACAGAGAAAAGCATAGACGGTGACAAGAAGAATTAGGAGTAGCTTTGAATTGAACCAGAGTCTGTTGTTGGGAGAAGGAGATGAACAGGAAGAAGATCAGCAGCATGGACATTAGTGAATAAACGTGAGACTGTAAAGCATCAATCCAGTTTGTGAAGTACTGTATAAGAAAAAAAATGGAAAGAGTGGGCTTTTTTGTTGACTTTGTTAAACTTACGGGGAGCTGAAAGACATTTGCCTCACTTCATGTCATTAATGTTTGGAAGGAAAAGGTAAATGTAAGCAAAACAATTTCTGTTCTTAAGACAGCATTTCTGTGAAACTTTTCATGATTTAAATTGCATGTTTTGCAGTAAAGCATTTTAGTTGTTCTTGTATGTAATAAAAATATCAAAGCAAACAGATGCCTTTTTTCTTTCTTTCTTCTTTTTTAGTATTAATAAATGTAGGCATTACAATGTATATTTCTTTTACTTTTGCATAGGTGAATGTCTGGATTAAGACCCTTAACTTAATCTAATACGTTTTAAGTGGAAACAAGTAAACAAGAAAACACTGAATATAATGAAAAGTTTTCCTTTAGCAATAAATGCTTCAACTAGTTTTTAGAAGCTTGCAGCTGACAACTACTGTACATCTTTCCTCTTCTGTTTCCATAGAAACAAGCTGACTATAGGGCAATAAAAAGAGTTAAAGCACTGTTTCTTCAATGCTAAAAGTTAATGTTTTCTGAAAGCATGCAAGTTGTGTTTCACATCTGGGAGGGGAATAAAGATAAAAAAGAACAGACAGCAATCAGTGTAAGCAGAAGCCCAGACAATAATATGCACCTTAGCATGGATAACTTCAATTTTAGGATAGTTAAAGCCTGTATTTGCAACTGTTATTTGGGATAATTATTCCTATAAGGAGGGTTATGCCTCATTATTTGAAGCTGTACATAGTTTTGGGTGTTTATGTTAAGTTAACTGGTTATGTGGGTATTCTGGGGTGTGTTTTTTTTTTGTTTGAGAGTTTTCATTTAAACAAAAAGTATTGTAAAATGTGACATAGATTCCAATGTTGATGAGATAAAACTGTATGAAGAAGAAACCTGCCAAGCAGTAGTGGGTGCATGTATTACAAAAGCTGGAAATAGACATTTTAAAAAAAACTGTCATATATAATAGGTGGGAATAATGACTTATCATAATGGCAACACTTTTCATATTATCCTGAAATGTGAATGGTCTCACAGGTATACACAAAAAGGAAAGAATATTTAATAATACTGAGAAATTCAGAGTGCAAATAACAATGTATGATCAATTTGGAAAGAAATGAGCAAATGAATTTCATAAAGAAAGGATTTCACACTGGATATTCAACAGAATATCAGGGACAAAGGAAAACATGAGTACTTATATTAATTGGTATAGGAGATGAAACAGTGATACAGGGAAAAAAAGATAATAATGGCAGATTTGTGGTTGTAAGGTGCTACTGGCAAGGGACTGAGGATTGTGCTGGCATGAACTTATATTCCACCTAAAACTGTTATTATGAAGCTCTAAAAACTTAGGAAAATAATCAGCTTTCAACAGGGAATGTTAGTTATAGGTGGACTGGAATTTGATTTTCAACATTAAGAATGTATCTGGGGGGGACTAGAAGGGAAAATATAACAAAAGACAGTGGATGTCTGAAGACATTTATGAAAATATTTGATATGGAAGATGATTTCAGTAGTAGGAACTTGGAGAGAAACATATCTTTACTGAATTAACAAATTATTGGGCTAAATGAGACAGAAATTATATTTCACAAGAACTTGTGCATTTAATTGAGGACTTTGACAAATATCCAATAACTATTTTGGACATGCATCAGCAAGTACTAAGATAAAAATGCATTGTAATAAAGATGAGACACTGGCACTACCCTACATACCTCTTAAAAAGAGAGGATTTTAAAGAATGGGTAGTGAAATGTATTTGGGAGTTGTTAGGGAAGATATAAAGTACTCCAGAAGTTATATCTAGTGAGTGGGATAAAATGAAAGTGGAGTTAAAAATATGTTATGAATAAAAGAAAAAGAGATATGGTTAAGAATTAACAAAAATTATTTAGAGAGGCTAACAGAGATTAAAGTGTTACAGAATAAGGAGAATCTCACAGAACAAGAAGAGGCACAATTACAGAGTGCTAAAGAGAAAATAAGGGAATACCTAGATAATGTGCATGAGTTTAAATAGATTGTTAAGCAAATGTTTTTTGATAATAACTCCAGAGTACAAAAACTTTTGGCACAATGACTTATGCAACAAAAAGCAGAAAGGGTTGTTGCCAAATGTATAGGGTCTATAACAAGAAAAATAAAGATCCTATAAAGTTAGTAGAGATATTTCGGAAATGTTATGAAAATTTGTGTAGAGCAGAGAAGTGAGGAAATCAGGAAAAAGCACAAATTGAAGTATTTATGGAAGACTTAAGTATGTCAAGGTTAGAGGAAGAATAGGCTCAACAATTAACAGTTAAGATATGAGAAAATGAATTAAAATTGTTATGAATAACCAATCTACAGGAAAGTCTCCAGGAATAGATGGCATTCAAGGCAAAGTTTGGAAGCTAAGAATGGAAAAAATGTAAGATACAAGCAGTAAAAATGTTTTAGTCCCTTTACTTTTACACATAGGCCAAGTATATTTTTATCAACCAGTGGAGAAGTTGTGGATAGTAATTAATTGTCGAAGGATTTTATCTAGGAGGGGAAGAGGGCAAGCATTAAATGTGATAAGTTGATCCTTCCAACAGAACAAGGAGGTTTAGGATTACCTGATTTAAAGGCATATTTTAGAGCTACACATTTAAGGCTCCTATACATAACACAGCATAAGGCTAAAATTCAAAGTGGAAAGAGATAATGATGAAGCAGGAGGGAAATTCAAAAATAAGGAAAGAGTGTGATTTTGGATGCAAATGCTCCTTAAGGAGAACAACAACAGTCATATAGAATATTATATTCATAAAGAAGCAGAAGGTATACTAAGAACTATGCCAACATGGGGATAGAGAAGGGAGATCCTGCCAATAAACATGACTGCAATTAGGGGTACAGTAAATAAGCAAGAGGGGGCTGGAATTTATTGGAGGAAGATGACAAAGGAGCCATAGTACTGGGAACAAACAGAGGGGAAATGCAATAGAATAAGGAAAGTCCAAGAACACATTTGGACTGCAAGCTGGAGATTGCCTTTTCTATCAGGAACTGAAATCAGAGTATAGGCAAACAGAAAGAAATAGGGGAATTTTAAATGAAAGACCCACATTTGTTGAGTTTTAAGCTGGATCTAGAAAAGAAGATGCTATTAAAAAGGGATAATTAGTACAGCAAATATATTGCATGATAGATATAAAAATCAATCAGAGGAGATCAGGAAAAGATTGGGATGAGAGATTAGATAAGCAATTCACAAAGAAACAATGAGAGGACATATTTATGGCTCCAAATATACAACAACATTTAGAAGATTTAGAATTTTTACTTGGAAGTATTAGCATAGGTACTTTTACAAAATTCAAACAACTAGACAAGACGGCAAGGCAGACTATACAGAAATTTAATGAGCAGACAGTTCTAACAAAATAACTTTAAGCCCTTTTTGTTTGTTCCAAAAACAAACTTCTTCAGAAGTAATGGACATCCCAAATGGTACCATTAAATACAGAAAAAGTGCGGGAAAACAACATCTAATTTGGTAATTAAACAATTAAGATAAAATAAAGCATTCCTTCAGGTCGTGCTTTATAAACTATGATACTGAAAGCTACTTAATAAAATTAGTAATAAATTATAAATTAAGAATTGAAGTGCAACAAGGACTACACCTCCAGCAGAAAAACTTAAAAAATTTACTACAAAATACTTCAAACTACCTTAAATTAATAAAAAATTGAATATAAAAAACATATGCTATCTTTGTAAATTTTTAAGTTTCAGTATACTCATGATTGAACATGCTTCTTAACAAATTTACTACAAAATACTTCAAACTACCTTAAATTAATAAAAAAATTGAATATAAAAAACATATGCTATCTTTGTAAATTTTTAAGTTTCAGTATACTCATGATTGAACATGCTTCATTTAAACCAGAGCTGGTTTAAATGAAGCATGTTCAATCATGAGTATACTGAAACTTAAAAATTTACAGAGATAGCATATGTTTTTTATATTCAATTTTTTTATTAATTTAAGGTAGTTTGAAGTATTTTGTAGTAAATTTCTTAAGTTTTTATGCTGGAGGTGTAGTCCTTGTTGCACTTCAATTCTTAATTTATAATTTATTACTAATTGTATTAAGTAGCTTTCAGTATCATAGTTTATAAAGCATGACCTGAAGGAATCCTTTATTTTATCTTAATTGTTTAATTACCAAATTAGATGTTGTTTTCCCGCACTTTTTCTGTATTTAATGGTACCATTTGGGATGTCCATTACTTCTGAAGAAGTTTGTTTTTGGAACAAACGAAAAGCGCTTAAAGTTATTGTGTTCGAACTGTCTGCTCATTAAATTTCTGTACAGTCTGCCTTGCCATCTTGTCTATTTGTTTGAATTTTCTAAGTTCATTGTGCCTAGTTTGTTTTAATAGGTACTTTTACACCCCAAGCAGACCCCAAAGAAGTTTTTCTCAAGTACATGGCAAATGTTTGATATGTAATAGGGAAGAAAGAGGCAAGTGGGAGTATATATTTTCAGTGTATTAAGCTGGCAGACTTTAAAAATTCTTGCCTAGAAATAATAAGGGCTTGTTATGTTAAATACTGCTGGCTGCTAAAAAAGCAATTGCCAAAAAATCAAAATCAAAGTCTAAACCAACCATACCTGAAGTATTGAATATTTTAACAGAGTTAAAAGTAGAGGAAGTGAGATCTTTAGAATACAGTAGGAGTAAATTACGTAGAAAAAATGGACAGTGTGGGAACAATAGCTGCAGAATCACATTTTGGAGGAGGAATGATATTTAACCGAAGGCAGGAATTGAACAATTTATGTAATGTTAGTTTGATTATATTGCATAGAACAATGTATGTGATGTACTATGTTTGTAAATGTGAACTTGTTAATATGGTTTGATTACTTTTATATAAATGTGTAAGTTTGCCTATGTCACAAGTGATAATTCAATAAAGATGTTTAAAAAAATAATGTAAGCCCCTATATTATCTCCTGAATTGGAAATTGGATATCCAACAGATCCCAGGTTGTGAAAGTTGTTGGCACCTTCTCTGAATATAAGATTGCAACAAGTGTGGTACCACAGGGATCATTGCTGGAACATCTCCTGTTCGGCATTTATTTTTCAGAGTTCCAGTTCAACATCCAAGAACCACAGTTGACCATGTTTGCTAATGACTGCAAGCTGGGCACTGTTATCTGCTTATACACTGATAACTAGCTCTAGTGAGGGCTGGAATACTCACATACCTGGTGTACTGAAAATAGTCTGAAATTAAAGTTGTTTCCACCTCATATGTTTTAACTGGTCCTTCACTTCAGACAGACACCATCATAAAAGACCTGGGTATTTATGTGGAGAATTCTTTCCTATTCAATCATCATGTTTCCATCACAGTAAGGAATTCCTTCTAGCTGGCCAGTTAATTTCCAAGGAAATGTCTTCAAGATCCCAAAAAGTCATCCCACTACTGCAGTGTTTTCCCTTACCAGAACCATCATTGAACAGAATGCCCTGATTGGTGCATAAATCAAAGCACAATGGTCAGCTAAAAAGTCTCCAAAGATACTTTATCAAAAAAATTAAAAGCCTTAAATCTTTCAACTGTCCCTCTAGATTAGAGCTCTCATTATACTCAGCAACTTACAGGCTGCTCCAAGCTAACCTATGCTTTGCTTGTCGAGCTATGAAAGACCCACATCTGTTTGGCCTTTTGTCTATATTTAAAGCTAGTCTTGATAATTGAATGGGTTGGGCATAAATGAACACCAGGATCATCATGTAAAGCCCTTCTCAATTTTGGAGGAAAGCACTATTAAGTGCTTGAAAAGGGAAGCACACATTTTTAAGTGTGTCTTCTTAAAGGTGTATATGACTAGGCATGTTATAGCCCTCATGACCACTTGCCTAGTATTGTTCATGTGTTCCTAATATCCTTAAGGACTGGAGGCAGACACTTTTCTAGTTAAGTGATTTGAACTACAGCATTCAGTAGCCTGATTGCAAAAGACAATACAGTTGACAATCCACTTGCAATGCAACAGTCCAGCAACATGAACCCTTCTGTCCTTTGTACATGGGAGACAACTGGTCAGTGTTCCTAAATTCATGTATGTGTTTCAACTAACACTGGAGATAACAGTGCTCATTCAGAGTATGAAAGGCCATCTTTGCCCTGATTCCAGTCCCTTGAAGGAAACTGGGAGATAGTAAGGCCTGAAACTCAAAGATCCTAAATCCATAGGTGATAACCAGTAAAAAGTTCTTCTCACAAGAAATGAACTTAAACATTAGTGAACTAACATGTTCTAAAGGCAGACAGGCAAGCTTCTTAGCTTTGAAGTTCAAACCTCATGGAGGGAAGGCGTTCTTCAAAAAATGACTGAGATACAGCACTCTTTTTGAAGCACTTGACCAGCCATTGCTGAGCTATGGTCTTGCCTTCCACAGGGCCATAATGAACAGAAATGTCTGATACACACCTTGATCATGGGTTAGCTGAAATCTAAATCAAACAAGTTTCTGAGATAGAGAAAATGGTTTGCAAGCTGACCAAGATAAAACAGGTTATTGCTCCATCCAAACTGAGAACTGATTTTACTTGGAGAATTAGGCTTGGTGAGTATAAGGGTTTCTAGTATCCTCAATAACATCTGAGGCCCCAGCCATCAAATTTAGCAAGATCAAGGGATCTATTACCAGGATCCTCACCCTGAGGTAAAGCTGGCTGTCACTCTAACCATGGATGACAATCTTGGCTTAGACCAGAAGAATTTCTTGTATAACCAGGGACCTGTGACCATAAGGCTATGCTCAGTTTGGTCACTAAGGAGTGAAGACAATGAAATTTGGTATTTTTAACATGAATTTTGATGTAGAAAGTATCAAGAAGTGAAATCAGTGGGGTAGTAAATGCGGAGAAATCAAAGACATACGCCATGGCAAAATATATTGATATGAAATTAAAAGCATACCTAGCAAAATTTGAACATTTATGTCGTGATTCCTGGGACTTCCTGGAAAAAATAAAAAAGTAGAATGTTCAGAAAAATCTAAGTTTTTGACCATTGATGTGAACAATTTGTTTAATGTAATTCCACATTATTTAGGTTTGCAATGGTTTTATGAATTTATGGTTGAATTTACTGACATGTGTAGTAGTGTTTATATTGAAACTATACACACCTTGATGGAGATTGTTTTAAAAAACAGTTTTGTATACATAGAAGGACAGTATTTTCAGCAAAAGAAGGGGGTAGCAATGGGGGAAGCGTGCACACCCATTTTTGCAAACATAGTTATGTTGCAATGGGAATGTAACTATATTTTTCATTTATATGACCCCCCCCCCCACCATGGGCAATATGCTTAAGATTTTTGGATGATGTATTTTATTTATCTTATGGAAAGACCCCCATGTTGAAATAGGTTAATTTATAGAGTATATAAATAATATAACATTTTTTTTTTTTAATTTTAGTCATTTAGTGAGAACCAGCAGTATCAACCACCTAGATGTGGAGGTTGCATGGGACTCAAACCAACAGAAGTTGGTTAGTACCATCTACCGTAAACCTACTTACTCTAACAGTCTTTTACACTTTTCAAGTAACCATCCGGAACATCAAAAAAGGGGTATTATAAAGGGGCAATTTGTTAGGCTAACTAGATTAGTATCTGAAAATGTGATTTTTTTACAAGAAGGTAACAAGCTCACCTAGATGTTTTTGTCCAGGGAATATCCCTTAGAATTAATTCAAAATGTTTTTAGTGAAGCAAAAAGAAAAAGGGAGAGCAGTAGTTTAGCACCTCTACTAAAAGATGGAAATGGGTTAAGAGAATGTTTCCAATATCACAAAAAATGAATATACAAGCTCTTTTATTACTACATATACAGTGGATGGATCTAATATTTTAAAAAAATTTGAGGGATAACTGGAACATTTTTGAATGTTTTGAAAACACACAGATCTTGGCAAAAAATATTCCACATATTATGGTTTCACTTCATAAATGTGAAATGGTGAAATATCGAATTTCAGCAATTCATGTCCATGAAGCTGAAACCTCTAAATAAGGAAACTGCATAATCGTGAATAGGACTATGTCAAATTCACGCTTAAGCATTTTTGTTATCGTACGGAAGTGTTCAGCTGGGATGGTGTCTGCAGTTTAAAGTGAGTGAGTGTGCATGAGTATTTTTGTAACTTGTATGAGTGGGTCAGGGTAAGGAGGTGGGGGTATGAATGTGTGTGTTGGCTGTGTGTGATTTTTTTTTTTTGTACTGTTTGCGCAATCTCGGAGTTAGTATATATAAGTAGGGGGTGTAGAGGTACAGGGGGGGCTTGCCCCTCTGCATATGTGTAGTGTAGGTGTGTCTGTGTGGTGTTGTGTTGTATTTCAGTTTTGTGGTGTGGGTGTTATGTTTTGTATGCAGTGTGCTGTATGCTGTGTGTTCGATGTTGTGATTTCGTGGTTGTGAGGTGTCGGTGTTTTAATGGTTTCGGCTTTATACTGTCGAAATGAATTTGAAGTGAAACCCATATTATATATAGGAGAGGAAAAAGTATGAAACAGCATCTAGAGACAGGGGGATTGAATAACAACTAATTCACTTCAAAGGAGTTTGGTTGTTTCAAATGTGGAATCTGCCCTCAATGTAGATACATTTATGAAGTTAGAGAGATGGTGATCAGCCAATGTTTAATAAAATTGGGCTTTCACTGTACTTGTAACTCATTGGGGGTGATATATGTGGCAATATGTCAATTATGCAATGTTTTCTATGTAGGGAAAACTAAGAGATGTTTTAGGGGAACATGTATATGAGCACTACTTGGATATTAAAAACATAATTCTCTCTATATATATATATTTCAGTTTTCCCTGTGCATCATTTTCTTTTCCTTAGGATACATATGGTCAAGAAGGATATCAGGGGGGTCCCTGGGAAGATATGATTGAACTACGGGAGCTAAAGTGGCAAATTAAGCTGAATTCTTTGGTGCTGCCAGGTTTGAATGAAAATTGTTCCATCATGTGTGTTAAAGCTTAAGTCCTATGTTGTTAAAGCATGAGATTAACAATATTTTAGACATGTATGGATTTCAAATCTACTTGGAAAAAAATGGATTCATAGGTACATAGGTAGATACTAGGCTATCTGCCCAAGGGCATTTATAAGCCTAGCCAGAGTGTATTTGGCTTCCGCCTCCCTATTAGATTAGCTTACTGTGCCTCTGTAAAGTAGGTCACAGAAGGTACCCTTTTAAGATTAGTTTACTGTGCCTCTGTCTAGCAGGGACACTGGGGAGATCCCAGGGGTGAATTTGCGATTTCCCATCCACGCGTCCAAATTTCGCTTAAAGAGGGTCAGCGAGGGGCTATGTCTAACATGAATTGGGATTCTATTCCAGAGTGAGGGGAGCTTCTGGGAAATGAATCTGTCCCTCCAGCATGTCCTATTTATTTTTGTGCTGAGGTTTAGGTCCCTGGAGCGTGTAGCTCTAAGGCACTTGGATTTTTTGAGGTGGAGCATGTCCATTAATTCTGGGTTTGACATGGCTTTGTATGTCAGGCATAGATCACCTCTGAGTAGGTGGTAAGCAACTGAGTAGAGCTGGACTTTCTTTAGTCGAGCTGCATAGGACATCTGTTTGTAGCCCATGATCCTCTTGGTGAGGTACTTTTGGGGTCTCTCCAGTTGCTGCAGGTGTCGGGTAAGGTACATCCCAAAAGGGGCATTGTATTCAATTATGGGCCTGATGAGTGATGAGTAGAGGGGCACAATGACCTCTCTTGATCTAGATGCAAAACCTTTTGTGATATATAGAAGGGCTATATAGAAGGTCTTTCTAACCACTTTGGCAACGTGATTATCAAAGAGAGATTACTATCTACGTTGGTCCCCAAATCTCTAATTACTTCTTCCATACTTAATGGATTACCACCTATGTGGTAATTTGTGGGCACCTTATTTTTCCCAAAGGGGTGCACTTTTTAGCATTTAGCTTGAGGCCGTGGCTCTGGCACCAAGCATCTGTCTCTGTGAGACCCTTTTGGAGGATGCTTGTGTCAGCTGGAGATTTGATTATGGCCCCCAGTTTGCAGTCATCTGCAAACTTTGTCAGCCATAATCCCCCTGTGTTAGCCTGAACCTCAGAGAAGTATATACCGAACAAGAGAGGTCCCAGAACTGAGCCCTGTGGGATGCCACTTGTAACTGGTTTGGATTCGGACATGGCACCTGCGATTCTGACCATGTGGGTTCTATCTCTGAGCCAGTTTGCAACCCATCTTGTGATATAGGGGTTGATATTTAAGCTGGTAAGCTTATTTATGATACCTGAGTGGGGTATTATGTCGAAGGCTTTTGCGAGGTCCAGGTAGGCTGGACTACCTTGCCCTCATCTATGGCTTTGGTAACTGTTTCAAAGAAATCAACTAGGTTTTAAGAGGCAAGATCTGCCCTTAACAAAGCCAAATTGGGTAAAGTCCAGTGTCTGGAGGCTCCCAATGTCTTTGTTTATGAGTTCCATGATAATACGCTCCATAGCTTTACAGACCAGACTAGTCAGGCTTATGGGGCGATAGATTCCGGGGTCCGTTGTGGCACCACCTTTGTGGAGTGGGACCACTGTAGCTGTACACCATTCTTTGGGTACATATCCTGTAGTAAGTCTAAGTTTGAACAGTGACTTAATGTGAGGGTTCAGTTCTTCTTGGAGCTCATGTAAGACACAGCCTGGCCCACCGTTCGGTCCCATAGATGCTGTGTTTTTTGCTTTGGAGAGGGCAGCTTTCACCTGTGCATCTGTGATGTCAGGGAGGTTACATTCAGTTGAGATAAGCATTTGCTCCTTTGGGTGGGAAGGGGGGGAGAAGTTTGCGCAGAATCTGTCTGCCAGGATGTTGGCTATGTCTGTAGGTTCGGTATATTTTGTACCGTTATGCAACAATTCAGAGCATATCTGGCCTTTGATGATTTTATGAGGGATCGAAGTTTCTTGCTAATACTGATCAGAGATGCCTTCCCTTTTTGGGATTTTGCTCTGTCATGTAGTAGCTTCCTCGTTCTGTTGTATAGCTTATTTATGGCCGGGGTCCACCCAACTGGTCTCCTGTTTTTGGAGGAATGAGTTTTGGTTTTATTTGGGATAGCACGATCCATGCATTCCTGCAGGTGCTCATAGAATGCATTTGTAAAGGATTCTGCGGATTGGGCTGTATTATCCTCTGGCCCAGGGGCTTTGAAGGATTCCACCTCAGTCTTGAGAAGTACAAAGTTGGCTTTTGAGAAATTCTTTACAGTGATTTCCTTGGCTGGGGGTGGGACGGGATATGGATGTCCAGGGAAATTTGTTTATGGTCTGATCTTACCAATGAGGGGTTTACCTCTGGTGTGGAACATAGAGTCCCCATGTTGGTGATGACCAGGTCCAATATGTTGTTCCCTCTTGTGGGAGTGGTGACCAGTTGTTCCATTGTGTTAGAGTTTATAAATTCAAGGAACCGTTGGGCGAGGGTGTTTGGGCTCGAGTAGTTTTCCCAGTCAATGTTTGGGTAGTTGAAGTCACCCAATAACATAGTGTTTGGAGAGACCTTCATATTCTCCAGTGTTCTCAGGAATGCCAAGTGGGGTTCCTGTAATAGGGAGGGTGTTCTGTAGCAGGCTACAAACTGAAAGGCAGTTTTGCCCGCTGTTAGTTGCACATGGATGGTTTCTGATGCTTCGTGAAGTGCCACTAACCTGGTGGTGTAGGTATCTTTGATGAATATAGATACTCCACCTCCTTTTGTGCTTTGGTCCAAGTTTTGGGGCCGAAACGCATGATATGAGTTATAACCTGATAGTGCTGGGGTGCTCTCAGGAGCCTTGAACCAGGTTTCTGTTACTGCACAGACATCGATTTTCTCCATACTGAGGACAGCCTCGAGTGCGTGCATCTTGAGGTTTAGACTTCTGGCATTAAGTAGCATTACCTTTAGTTTTTTTAACCTTGGGTTGTCTATGGAGGTGGGTTTGTCCTTTGAGCCTTGCCTAAAAAAGGCACTATGGGGGTGGCAAGAGCCTTGGCCAGTATATGAAAGCCTAAGGGTGACAGGTGCAAGCAACATGGCTTGTCAAGCATATCATCCCAGGCTGACAGACACTGGATCCCCTTTTAATGACACCAATACTTTAGCCAATTGTTGAAACTGATCATTTTGTCTTTATACTGTGGCATCATTCTTGGTGAGGGCAAGATGCTACTCAAGGTCAGGGTCATACCAGCCTGGGCTACATGGTCAGAGAGCTCCTCTATGTCTCTTTTCATGTAGTCCAGGGAGGTATGTCTCAGGTCATTCACACCAGCATGGACAATGACGGAGTCATACTTGTACTTGCTTTGGAGTGACCTGAGTGCTTGCGTTATGTGGCCGATCCTGGCAACCGACAGGCAGCTTACAGTGACCTTCTCCTTGTTCAGTCTGGTGAGTGGGACGTCAGTGTGCCGGACAATAGATTCCCCTATAAGAAGTGTATTTGGTGTGTTGTTTGGCTTAAGGGCTGTGGTTGTGAGGCACACTGATTTTGTGAGATATGTGATTTATGGGTATTGTTGAGGGGTGGCTGTTGCTTGGATATCTGCTTAGGAGGTCTTTGCTGTTTAGGCAGATTTTTATTTAGAGCCTCCGAGTATGTTTTTATGTGTTTATGTGTTGGGTATGCAGATGCAATAGGTCTGTGTGAGACTGGATTTGTGGTGTGGGTGGTTACCTTTTCCTCCTGACTGACTGTGCCAGTCTTGGGTTGAGAGAGCTCTGCCTCCAGTTTGGCTGTGTAACTGCATCTCTCACATGTATTAGAGTTTGTTGGAAGGAGGAGAGGGTTGTCTGTGTACATAAGGCAATTGTAACATTGCCTCAAAATTCCCAGATTCACCAGCTGGACTGGAGAGTAGCCTTGAAACTGACCCTTGGACATACCAGATTAGTATAGGGAACTGTTTTTTTACTGATCAGATGATTAGGAAAGGGAACTGATTTTTCACTTGATCAGGAAGGACCAATCGGGAGTCTAATACTTATGAGAAGTCAAGGAGGGTGTAGTGCTTTAGTTAGTTAGTGTTTCCTTATAAGAGCTGAGCAAGTGCAGGGCTTTAGAAAGAGAATACAGTGATTACTTTGAGAGTTTGAACAGTTCTAAGGGAAAAAGTGAAGACCAGACTTTGTGGAGCCTGGAATAGTTTAAACCTGTTTAGGTAGTAGCCACTCCTCCAGGGACAGGCAGGCTGTTCAGTGTTAACCACTCCCACTGGTGAATACAGAGACTTCCCTTTAGCCCAAGCAAGCACCGGCCTTCTAGAAACTTCCAAACAGTTCAGAACAGCAAATCTGTAACTGAACTTTCTTAACTTTCAGAAAGTGGGAAAAAAGCAAGATTTTTTTTTTCTTTTTGTTGTAGTTTAAAGGTAGCAGAGATACACAAGCAGCAAAATAATCACAACAGTGCAATAAATGACCCCACACTTGAGTGCTAGGCCAAAATCAGGTAAAATGCAGTTTTTAGAGAAAAAAACGATTTTAAATTAAGTGCAACACAGGAAATACAGTAAACAGGCTCTAGATGTGTTCCAAGTACTGTTACTGTTACAGATATAAACTTTAGCAAACCGGAAAATGCCAAAAATTAAGCAGCAAAGCAGTAAAACTTAACAAAAAATCAGAAAAATACTTAAAATCACAAAAGTGGCTCCTTTTCTTCTCTCACCGTTTTCTCCCCTTGGTAGGTGCTTCAGCAACAACTAGCAAGCCTGAAAAGACGCCAAAACCACGAGGCAGCCTGGTTTTAAGAAAGACAGTTCAAGGAGTTTAGAACTGACCCAAAATGGCCAATAAAACTACAGCTTCTAGGTAGTAACCAATCCTCCAGGGACAGGCAGGCTGTTCAGTGTTAACCACTCCCACTGGTGAACACAGAGACTTCCCTTTAGCCCAAGCAAGCACTGGCCTTCTAGAAACTTCCAAATAGTTCAGAACAGCAAATCTGTAACTGAACTTTCTTAACTTTCAGAAAGTGGGAAAAAGCAAGATTTTTTTTTTTTTGTTTGAGTTTTATTGTATGGTATTTTTCCAGTAATTATTATTACTTTGTGATTGGTTAGGGCATGTCATATGACTTGCTAAGAAGGGTTTTTAAACTGTTGTTTTATGACTGTTAAATGATTCTGATGAAGTCTTAGTTACAAGCTGACGAAAGCACTAAATCAGATTTTTTAGAATAAAAGAGTTTTCTGGACTGATATCCTGGTGTGCTGTTCCCTTCCAGCGTTTGTTTTCTGTTTCATACAGACTCTTCCATTTCATAGGAGGCAATACATCTACAACTACCTCCCACTTCACCTTTAGACCAGAAGAGAAAGAAGAGAATGAGGGAAGGAATGCATTCTTCAAAAGACTAGCAGGTCAATGTCCAAAGTTGCCCACCTCTGTGCAGTGGTAAAACTTTTTTTTTAAACATTGACTTTTCTAAAATGTATTGCTATCTGAAATTCTGAAATTACAGATTATAGGTAAAGGCAGAATATATGCTGAAACAGAGCCTTATTGCTAAAGGGACATGAGTTTAAAATTAATGCTAAATGTAATTTTCCTGTTTTAAAACAAAATAGTACAGATGGATTTTATTTTCTTTAGGGTTCAGGGCAGATGCGTTTGCATGTGATTATTTAAACAAAAAAAATGTTTGAGCACGAGTCTTTAAGGTGATATCAATAAAATTCTTGGGATGCTCAGTAAAACAGGAACAGGATACATTTGCAAACATGAAAGCTGGACTAATCAAAGGACTATGAGTTCAAAAGTAATGACCTAAGCGTCATTTTGTGTTCACATTTTTGTAACTGCTTGTGATCTATTAGTTATTCAACATGTCAATATTCCTTAGATAAGTTGTATTATAATAGTAATATGTCCATTTGTTCCCTGAGACTGGATTCGGTAACTGTCGACTCCCTAAATATGTAAAAAAAAATGAAAGTTATTTTTTGCACAAATGAATACTTTTGTCTGATTATTCACATTTAAAAGGCATGTAATATTTAACTTTATTTGTTATTACATTTGGAAGACCTTAACCAGGCAATGTCAGTGAATCTGCAGCTCAACACAATGATAGAGGAGCAGCTCAGGGAGTCTATCGTCTCATTTACTTCCCAACAAACATGACCTTCGGAGAGGTGATGCCATTTTCTATGGTTCACTATAAGATGAGCATCTCCTCCTTGCACATGGAGTAACATGTTGTGACCCTTTACTTGCTTATGTACCACATATAAACAGGTTAGAGCAGATTAGGAGAGACCCCCAGAAGCAGTTTTATCTCCAGTATCATCAGGTCAGGAGAACTGTTTTTAGTTACAAATGTTTGTGGTAAAGCCCTTTTACAGGGGTCTGCACTCCTTACATTATGAGGGAAGCAAGATGAGTTCCCCAGTCATAGCATCTGTTAGCTTGTATGACAGATTCAGTTGCAGAAAAGGAAGAATCATCAGAAGGCTGGTCAGGTTTGCTCATAAAGGTCTGACAGCAAAAGGTCTGAGTATGTGGTTGCTCTGAAGCCATTAATACCTTACAGTCCAAGATAACACTTACACTCTTAGTTATGCAAATGTCACTATAAAGATCTTGGCAATCTTTAAACCTAAAAGGTACATCAACATCTAAGTTTGGACCTTTCACTGTGTCCTCACAAAGTCAGTTAAAGCCATGATGTTCATAGGTTTACAAGTTCATAAGTGTTTACTAGGCTAATGATCACAAGGGCTTTTTTAAGCCTAGGCACATATCCCAAATCTCTGACATGTTCTGGTACCTTTGATAAGTGTAAGCAGGGGCTTGGGAGGTGAAACATTTACAATTCGACCTGGGAGATGGACCATTTACATGGTGCCTGTGTCCATTAGAGACATGAGTGCCAAATCAGGGATGAATTTTCTGTTCCCCATCCAGCTGTCCAAGTTACAAGTGAATTGGGTTAGGGAGGAACTCCGCTTGATCATCTGTGGAATATATACCAATCTCTCCAGTAGGTCCTATTTATATCACAGGCAAGGTTTAAGTCTTTAGAACAGATACGCCTGGTGCTGCTTGTTTTATGGAAATGCAGGTGATCCATTAGACTGGAGTCTGACAATGTCCTGTATGCCAGGCATAGATCTCCACTCAACAGCCTGTAGGAAACAGAATACAGGGATAGGGCCAGGACATTCTCCTAAATTAGTAACAAATTACATTGAAGAGCATCCAGCTCCATACAAATAAATATAATCCTCTGTGCAGAAAAGCACTGAGACTTCCTCCAGTTTATATTGACCCCTAGGGACTGAAATCATGGGAGCTCCCACTGGAAGAACAATGTAAAGGAGTCTCTGGATGGTGCTACCAGGAGCAAACATCTATGTAAGGCATGTGCATTCTCTACTACAAGACTTCATCCACCATAGCTAACATAAGATATCAATAATGATGAAAGTCCACATAGTATCTCTCTAAGGAGAGTAGTAACAGCAGTGGAAAGAATCATTGGCTCTCCACTGGCATCCTTGGATGACTTACACGAATCTCAATGTATTGGAAGGGCTAGAAAGATAATAAATGATCATACTCACCGTGCTTGAAGTATGTTCTCCCTCCTTTCCTCAGGTAGATGTTACAACAGCATGCACTGTAAGACTTCCATGATCAATAGAAGCTTTTTTCCCTTATCCACCAGATTGCTGATCTCTAACAACAGGCATGCCAGAAGCCATCCTGCTCTTCTAAACAATTAACTTTATATTCTCTTGACTAATCCAGTAAATGACATACTCTCATGTCCATTTATTCTAAGATCACTATTACTAGTAGCATACTTTAGTGCAATACCTAAATCTTCATCTGTTGTGAAACCTGAATGTGCAATACTCTTTGCAATATTTTTGCTTCAAAGGTATTTGTTAATGTGAAAATTCAAGTTCATGCAATATCTACTTGTGCAATACCCTAAATGGCACATTTTTATGCATGTAGTGTCTGTAAGTGTCTGCCCTAGTATTACTAAACAGTAACTGTATGTATGTATGTATGTTTCTTGCACTGGGAACAAAGCAATGTAATTTTGCTTAGCTGCACTATGTGCAGATCTAAATTACAAAAAAGTTTACTTTGACTTTGACGGAGCAATGCTTTGAACAGAGTGATGCCCTCAGATAATAACTATGCGAAATCTCCAATGTGAACCTCAAATAGCTGTGCGTGAAAAGCATCTGTCGCATCCAGTGGCACCATGTAGGTGAAGCCAAATGCAATGGATATGCTGGTTGAATTTGCTGAAACCCAGAGGGGGACTTAACTTACCCACCCCTTCTGGAACAAGAATAAGTGAGAATAAAAACTGTGATGCTCTTACAAAAACAGAGCCTCCTCTAAAACTCCTTGAGCAGTAGAATCTGGACCTCTTTGAAGAGGTCCACTAAGGTGTACTAATCTGCTTGTGTAACTGAAGACCTGTGAGCACCAACATGTGGACGAGAGTGACCATATCTACAAACCACTAGTTTTAACTTCCATTAGCATTCCTAGAGTAAACTTTACATAAGCTTTCATTTTGCTTTGTTAAGGGTACATATTGTCGCCCTGTGTAATACTATAGCTCTCCTTTATTACACTGTTAATTAGTGGTTAGTGTAACTCGAGTTCCATATTAGTTTGAGTCTGTTTTTGTTAATATTATGTTGTTGTTTGGCATTTAATAATATTTGCAGTAAAAAAAAGAATCACAGTGACTTTGAAGAACTGTCCCCAATGGCACAAACCAGAGCAAAGTCAAGAACATGACAAAGCAGCTGGTGGGGTCATCCCCTCAGGTGACTTAGCCAGCAGAAGAGGAAGAGGGCAAGACCATGTGGTGTTTCACTATCTTCTTTGAGCAGCAGGCAGTCTTCTTCTTTGTTTAGTTTTTCGTTAGGCTAGGCTTAGAACACATAGACGTATGGAATCAGGAAGGCCCTTCACAGAGGTAATGACCTGCTGTAGGAGTTCTTTGAGCAGGTTAGCTGAACACTTCTTCAAAGATATTGGTGTTCAGGTTATTTCTCTTGTTCTCCTCTTTTGTCAAGATAAACTTATGCTGCTCCATCTTGTACAAACTTATACCTGAGCCTAAAACCCAAGCCAGAGAGTCTGTGCAAACAAAGCTGCAGTAGAATGTAGGACAGTCCACTGCAGATACTTCAGACTGTGATCCAGAAACTTTCTAACTGGATAGAACTGGAACTGAGACAGATGAGACTAGCAACAGTTGAGGGCCCTAAGCCTCGACCTGACAAAGGAGTAAGGGCTCTTACCACACTTGTCCAAAGCTTTAAATTCTTTTGTCATATGGCAATTTGGCAGAGTGTTGTAGTGTCTGGGACCTATTTTGAACCTATTCTGGACCAAAATGTTGAAGCCTGCATCAGCACTAGGATGCTTGAACAACTGCTCTTAGTATTCAAACAGGGGTTTGCTGGATGCATTTTCATACTGGGTTTCAATGGGACAGACTTATGGTGGTTCCAGGTTGCCTGTATAGATCCCTGATGGCTGATTCAATGATGGTATAACCCAGATTTCTCAAAACACTTCCTCAAAAACTCTACATGCCATTTTTGGGGAGACAGAATAGGGGGATAAGGCCAAGCTAGGCTATTTCTCATGATCTTGATGGTCTTACTAAAGAGAAAGAATCATTCAATGGGGGAACAGAGATGAGGTAGAATAGTTATCCTTGTCCATCCTAAAGATAACAGCTTCAGGTCATTTGAATCAGTGTGAAAGGGGTCCCCATGTTTCTTACTACACATGGGGGTAAGCATGTGTGTGATATCACAAGAAGGTTGGCAAGAGACAGTTACCGCCAGGCATAAAACATATGTTTGATGTCTAATCTCTAAGAAATAAGCTATTGGAGGGCAAAACCCAGTGGATGCTCCTGTCCTATGACTGACTGCCCAAGTGGTTTGGTTGGGTTGCCTCAGGATGAGGATACTGATGCATGACAATGCGATTCAAATCAACTGTGGATGGGTGGCACAAGGGCTACGGGGTACACTTGCCAGAGGGGAGCCAAAGGTGAGCCTCCTCTGGTCCTCTTGCCATCTGCCAATGTGAAGATGGGTGTTGACTTGAGTCATTAATAACCAAGAATAAACACAGCACCTGCAGTGAAGGAGAAGCAGATGAACACCACACTTGGCTTTTGAAGGGCAAGGCTTCAACTTCCTCTCCAGCTACTTGTAAAAAATTACTTATGCTGTGTGGCAGGCCTCCTATCCTTCCATATTAGATATGGTATATACATGAGTAATGCTAGTGATTTGCATGTAGTGTGCAATGAGCCAATTACAGTGATTTACATGTCACATGGTACCTATTTTTTTCTACACCACATCAACAATGTATCTAGATTATTTATTGGCTATCCACATTACATATTGTAAGACTGGAACAATGCTTACAGAAATGGAGAAATACATCAGTAGAAATGAAGAAATTAATTTTCTTCAAGGGTTTTCATGTCTGGAAGTAAAGTATAATTTAGCTGGGAAAAATGTATTAGCTGCTATCTTCAAGAGTCCCTTCACACAAAGGAAATTTCACAGAAAACAGCACCCCTTGGACCTAGAAGTTAAATGTGTTTCTCACTGAACAGGTACAATGTGCTACATTCTTGCGCATTACTGGGAAGCAGTCTTAAAATTATTTTGTTTATTTTCTCTGCAGAGGAGAAAGAACAGTAGAACTTAAAAAAAAATTCAAAAAATTATTCGGAGCTCAGAATCTGCCATTTATTTCTATTTATTCTTTACAAATGCTTAATGTCCAAGAGAGGCAATAGGTGCTGTGGCATAGTGCCTATCAAAATGATGTCTGATGTGTGATATATTTACAACATATTAGCATATAAAACACATATTGCGGTAGTAAAATCTGTAATAAGAGTGTGTGATGTCAATCACTTGGAAGGTTTTCATAAAAAACAAGACATATAACCCAAAATGGCAAAGTCATTTGCTTCTTGTGGAGAGGCAGTTTTGAGACCAGGAATGGAGACTCTTGGGGAAACTTGATCAGAATCCTTGAAACTTAAAAATCAAATAATAGATTTAACTAAATCTCCCTTAATAAAAAATATCACAATCTGGGAAATATATCGACTAAGTAATTGCAACATAGCCGAGATGAGAACTAGATTGGGAATACCAAATAAATATGACACTATGCTCAGACCACTCATGCTGCTTATAAATGCCAAATTCTCTACAAAATAATAGATGAACAAGAAGTCCAAATAACCCGATCAATAATAAAAACCCTATCATATAAAACTAAAATGATCTTGAAAGCCTATAAATTAATATTAGCAATTAAATCCCAAAATTCTTTTATATTCAAGCAAGAGATAAAACAAAATATCACTATAGATCAAAAATCTCAGGCAATAAGAAATACACTTACATTCAAGAGTTTAATCTGTGCCCAGCTTATAATTAACAATAATGCTTACTACACGCCTACTGTCCTTGACAAATTTAACTCTAAATATTCACCATCATGTCCTTTCTGCCCTAAGGTAAAAGCTGAACTGCTACATATTTTCTAGAGCTGTAAGAAAGTTAATAAACTGTGGTGCTCACTAAACATCAAACTCGATAAAATGAGATATGAGAAAACTACTTTTTCATGGGAAACAGCAATTCTTTGCATTACACCAAAAAGCTTAGTTAGTATACATCAGCATGTTCTTATTACAATCTGTGCACTAATCAAATATTACATCGCTAAGAACTGGTTAGACAAATCTAGGATCTCGTGGGAAAAACTTCAAAACCATGGCTGTCAAATTCATATTCTCACATAAGCTTGCAAACAAAGGTCCTAACAAAATTACATACTTTCAAAAATACTGGAGCTATCTCTTAGATACTATACTAAAAGACTAAAACTGAATAAATTTCCATATACAAAACTACAGAACATATAACCTCACACTCTCCTCTTTTCTAAATAGCTTTCTTTCTCCACACCAACAAATCTTTCTTTTTCTTTATATACTGGTAATCTATCACCATTACAGAAGAAGAAGATTTATAAAGCCCAACTTATTCAGTTAATTTAATCACATTAAAATTAGCTTCCTACAATAACTCTCATGCCTATTTCCCATACCTCACTCATATATCTTCACATTCATCTGTAGTTATATAAAAACAACTGTGGCATCTATGTGTAAATAGTTGTAAATTGTTTTGTTTGTTGTTTCTCCTTATTTCACTTGAAACTAGCATAACTATGGGTAACTCCTGGCTTACTAAGGAGCATTCGCACTAAAGGTAACCTACAAGGTGTTAATAATCAGAGAGCTAGTAAACTTTGAACTGTTTTTTTTTTGACAAGAGCAACATATTGCACACCTCAAATTTTCTCTTTGTATTGGTTATCTGTAGCTAAGCCTGTAGTTAGGAATACCATTATAGCTTAATGTATTAATGTTATTTTTTATTGTTTCTTATTCTCCTGTCTTGCAATAATTCTATTGTATCCATACCTCAATATATATCTGTAGAATGCCTGTTATTTTTTTTCTTCCTTTGTTATATGATTTTCTTTTTTATCTAAAAATCAATGAACATTATATTGGAAAAAACAGAATCCTTAACTAAAAAAAAATGTGGAATACCAGGATCCTAACTATGAATATTTAGAGTACTAGCAGCCTGCTTCTGTATGTACCAGGAAGTAGAAAGTAGATTGTTCTAACTTGGAATACCAAATCTGTGGAATGTAAGACACTGTTGTTTCCTTAAAGAGACTTCAAAAATGCACTGAATGTGAACTGTAAGTAAACAGCAGGAGTATTAAGTAAGAGTATGGTCACTTTTGTTGGAAGTAAACTCTACACATTATTGTTTCACTGTAAATAAGGTGCACTTGAATTAATAAGACTGTCTCTGGTGTTTGCTGTACACCACAATGCTTATATTATTGATAAGAAGAGCAGAAACAAAAATGGACTTTCACAAGTTGCATGATTTATTATTCAATAGTGAGAGCTAAAACAGTTTATGGTATAAGAAATGAAGAAATTAGGTGCAGACTATCAAGAGAAACAGCCATGATCTTCTCAAAAGATTAGGATTTGTGTAGAACACGTGAAATTTCTAGCATACAGCATTAACTGAGAAAATGGATGTGTGAAAAATAAAATGTACATGCAGTATCTTACTAAGAACTGAAATATTTTACACTATAATATTCTACAAGATGTTTTGTACTCAATGTCTTTTTATATAAGTCTGGTATTACCATTTAGTTGTATCTGCCTTCTAGCCCAAGTTACAGCTGAAAGTGGTCCATAGACAAGTTCACTTGCCTGATTAACAAACGAATGAATAAAAATGAATGAATAAAAATATCAGCCAATGAAGAGGCAAAACTGAAATATGAAGTGATTATGTCTTGCAGTAGTAATGCATATGAAAAAAAGCAAAACCCTATTGATATTCAAAGATGAAAAGAACATGCAAATTTAATACCTTTCAACTGTCCCTGATTTTGACTGAAATATTATCCCTGTCCCTCTTAATCCATCCTAAAAATTGGTGACCTTTGGAGAAAAGGTGGTCAGTTATATTTAAATAATGACAATAGTTGGAAGTTATACCCTTCCTTTACTACAAAAATGAATATTAATTAATATTTTCTCGTTCTGACAGTGTCTCAAGTTAACAGAACTAATATTTTAAAAGTGACTCTGATTACTTCAGAATTTGTCCCTGATTCTGCTAAGATTTGTACCTGAATGGTTGAGAGCTACCAGGGGATGACGTTTTGCCTTGAATGTGATCAGTCTTGCAGAATATATACAGAACAAATGACATCTTGGTAAGATATCCAAAAAGTGAAAACAAGTGCTTTCAAAATAATGGACATGTCACTAGGCACAAATATGAAAATGAGTTTGAGGGTGCTGCTGATATAAAATGCAATGAAATCCAAAATATTTCTGACACAGTGAAGCACTCAGACAAGAAAACAGGTTACACTGTTGGAAAGAATTACTGAAATTGCATAGACAGAATGTTAAGCTTAAATTAGGCATAAGTAAAGAATGTAATAGCTTATATCTACCGTTAAAGCTCTGGGTCTCTGAGCAGAGAGATGTATTCATTAACATATTCTAGTCAATGGGTACAGACATTAGATTGATGATAAGCTGCACAAGATTGTTTTTCAAATCACAGCACTTAAAGATGTAATTCTTCTATTATTTAGGGTTGCTTTGCTTGTGAGAAATTATGAATTGTAAAATGCATTCACAGCATAAAAACAAAAACAGCATTTATACAGGCATACAAAGAGAAACTGTATGCACTGTGCAGAGATGCAGCAATGACATCCTGCATAACTGTGTTGATTTGTTCAATGGCTAGGAAGTTTGCTAGGAGAATATGCCATACAAATAACTCCTGTTGCTATACCAATGATATACGTTTAAGAAATGGACCAGTAGTTCTCTGATGTAAAGTAGAGTAAGAAATAAAGTGAATGGAAACCTTAAATGCAATTAGCAAACAGCTGGAGTTAACAGAATGAGTGAATAGTATGGATATTTCCTAAGAAAGACAAGCTTTACATTTGCATTGATATGTGAGATCTGGACAAAGTAAATAACATGACATTTTCCATTTATTACAGCTGAAGACATGATCAAAAATATGGTGAATACTAAGCTTTTTAGTAGTAGTAGTAGTTTCAAACCAGGGTTTCAGACAGATATGTTTAAATGAAGCAAGCTCAGTAGTATCATGATTTAATATAGCATTATGAAAATATAGAGTTCTCAGACCTCCATCTGGTATTTCATCAGTAACAGAGGCATTGCAAAGAGCTGTTTCACAAGTGTTTGAAAGCTTGGCAAATGTTACAAATATAACTGATTATCTCTTTCTATGGGGTCAGAGACAAATGCAGTATGGCAAGAGACAGGTACAGCTGCTAAATAGATTAAGACAGCATAAGTTTGCTAGACTTCCAAGATGGCTGCACATTGAGTAACAGTTTAACTCTAGCTCTCCCAGTGTGAAAACAGAAACTCAACAAAGAAGGCCAGTAGACTTTTGTGTTTATGGGTAATTTCAGTAAATGGCTAGTAAGTGTACTGCCTGGATGCCAGGAAAAAAGAAATGCAGAGCACCTGAAAAAAACAGCTACAAAAAGTGAGGGAAAAATACTGACAGAGGAAAGTTCTGCAGCTGTTCAGCAAAAAGCACTGCAACCTCCAGACATGACTTCCTGTAACCTACAGGAAGATATAAGACAACTGCACACAGACCTGGTTAAAATAAATGAAACACTGATTAAGTATATCAATACAAACAACAAAAGGCTGGAAAAAATGGAGGAAGCTTTAAATAAATATTCAGATGAGGTAAGAAAGTTGAAAAACTAAGACTCTGAAATGAAGAAAAGCCTGGCTGAATATGAAACTGCACAGGAAGAGATGGTTCAAAAAATAATAGAATTAGAGGACAGAGTATTTTGGGAAAAGTTGAGATTTTCAGCTATACCAGAGAAGCTGGAAGTAGCAGACTGCATTAATTTTATGAAAGCACAAATAAGCAACTGGACTGGTATTCCACATCAGAAGTTCTTAGTTGAAAGGGCACATTGTGTGTATGCTCCAAACTTGGCTATCAGAAAGTAACCTAGACTTCTAATAGTAAAGATGCAATCCTACCAGCAGGAGTTGATTCTGACAAAACTGTGGCAGAACGACAAAATGGTAAAAGTGGGAGACAGCAGTGTGCTTGTAGAGAAAGATTACTCATTGTACACTATGTAGAAGAGGAGTCAATTCATTCCACTATTCAGGGAATGTCAAGATGCAGGAGTGAGGTTCAGACCGCTGTACCCAGCCGTCTTCAAGGTATTCTTTCCTGGAACGGCAAAATCATGTTTAGATGACGTACATGTTAAGAAGGGAATACAAACATTTGTCCAACAAAAAGTGAGCTGTGAAACAGAAGGAGATTCTACTTCTCATTCTTCTGGTGATAAAGACCAGACACAGACTATACATGTGAAATCTTTTCCACTGTTTTATCAGAAAATGTTGGAGAGAAGGAAGGCAGCAGAAGAGATGACTAGATGAATCGAGAGCACACAGGAAATGAAGCAGACAATGGACTGGGCAGATGGAGATAAACAGTAATACAATCAGTTAGAATGTGGGACTATAATGCAATAATAATATTTGTGAAATATGACAGAACAAGAAAATCTAGAATTATTGGACTTTTTCAGAATTTGTTGGACCTGTGGGGGATTCTAAAGTATATGTCCTACTTCATGTCATTAATGTTTGCAAAAATGCTTTGGGGAGGGGAAGAGAGGGGAGAAATTTAACTGTAAGTAAAGAAAACATTGTTTTTCTTAATACTACTATTTTTGTGATGTATGGTTTTCCTTGCATGCTATAAAGTAAAGTTTCATTAGTTATTTTTAAGTGTAATTGGGATTGTAAATATGTGCTGCTGTTCATTTTCCCCTTACTTTCACCCTTCTCTCTTCTTGCTCAATTTTAAGAAATGCAGGTACTGCAATGTAAAAAAAAAACTGGTTAAAAGAGCATGACAAAAGAAAAAAAAATAATGTGCTTTTTTTATTCTTGCATGGGAGAATGGCTGGACTAAAGACCTTAGATTGATTGAGTAACAAGTTTTAAAAGAAAGCAAGTAAATAAAAATGAATACTGAATGTTATAAGGTCTTTTTCTAGAAAATGAATTTATGCTTAGAAGCAATTCTCTATCTGGCCCTCTTCATGTAATCAATATGATAATGAGAAACTGACTGTCTAATTCTCATGTCTCCATGGAGACAATCTGAAAAAGATAGATTGGTTACAGTCTGGTAGAGAGTGATTGGCTGTGGGGTGGGAGAGAACCTGACTAGGAAATAATGTTTTCTGAAAACATTCAGGGGTTTTCTCAGTTGGGAGAGCGAGAGAAAGACAAGACAAAACCAGTTAGCACTTAGTAGAAGCACAGGCTGCACCACTTGTCTTAGCGTGAATAACCTTTCTTTTAGGTTAACTCAGGTTTGTGAGTGTTGCTGTCAGGTTGGGACATTTGTTCGTATTAGGTGGGTAAAACTTCAATATTTGAAGATGTACATAGTTTTGTGTGTTAGAATTAAATTAATAGGTTTTAGGAGGTATTGGGTATTTGTTTTTTGTTTTTTTTAAGGTCTTTCAATAAAACAAAAAGTTTTGTAAGAGGTGACATATGCTCACATGAATATAACAAGAAACAATTATATAAAAGTTCAACCTGCCAAAGAGTGTATGCATGTAACACAAAGGCTCAAACTAGACATTTATCAAAAAAGGTGTTATACATAAAATGTTGGAATAATAACTTTTTAATACAATGATGCTTTCTGTAATGTCTTTAAATGTCAATAGTCTCACAGATAAATATAAAAAGAAAGAGTAGTGAATTATATTAAAAGTACAAAGTGCAAATAGCTATGCTACAGGAGATGCACGTGGAAAGAACTGAACATGTGAATTTGATAAAGAAAATTTTGCAGGATGGTTATTCAGCAGAATACCTGGGACAAAGGAAAAGAAGAGTACTTATATTAATTGCAAGAGGAGCTCCAATAGTGATAGAAGAGGATAAACAAGATAATAATGGTAGATTTGTAGTGCTAAGGGGCTACAGTCAAAGGAGGAGGATTACAATGGCATGTACTTATATTCCACCTAAAACTGCTATAAAGGAGCTTAAGAAAATTCTGGGAGAAATAATCAAATTTCAACAAAGAGTATTACTTATAGGTAGGGACTGAAATTTAATTTGCAGCAGTGAAGATGTGTCTGGGGAGTCCAGAAAGGAAGGTATACCAAAGAAGGATAGATTTGTGAAGAAATTTATGAAAATATTTGGCATGGAAGATGTGAATTCAGTAATATGAGTTTGGAGTGAATTTACATATTATTCCTCAAGATATAAAAACCTGGCTAGGGTAGACAGAATTTACATTTCACAGGAACATGTGCATTTAATTGAAGGTCTTAATACTCACCCAACAACTATTTCAGATCATGCACCAATAATAATTAAAATAAAAACACAGGATAATGAAATGCAAAGTTGATAATGGCACGTTCTGACCTATCTGTTGAAAAGAGAGGGATTTAAGGAATGAGTAGTGGAGATTATTTAGCAACTATTTGAGAGGATAGAAATTACTTCTGAAAATATAGCTATGAAGTGGGATAAAATTAAGGTGGAGTTTAAAAATAAGATGGAAATAAAAGAAAGAGAGCTATTGTTAAGAAGTAGCAATAATTATTTACAGGGACTGACAAATGTGAAAGTATTGCAGAATAAGGAGATTCTGCTGTTAGGGATGACTGCAATTAGGGATATAGACAGTAGACAGGAGGGGGCTGGAATTTATTGGAGAAAACTGGCAACAGAACCAAGGTATTGGGAGCAAATAACTAGAGAGGGAAAGATGATAGAATAGGAAGACACTAAGAATTTATTTGGACTGCAGGTTAGTGATTGCCTTCCTTACCAAGGTTTGATATCAGAGTATAGACAAAAAGAAAGAAATGGGGGGGGGGGTCGTAAACAAAAGTCTAGCACTGGAAGAGTTTTTAATATAATCTAGAACAGAAGCTGTCATTAAAAAAAGAATAATTAGTACAGCATATAAAATATTGCTTGATGAATATAAGAATCAATCAGTGGAAGTTAAAAAGGATTGGCAAAGGAGACTGGATAAGCAATTCACAAAGAAATAATGGAAGGATATATGTATGTCTCCCAATTATGCAACAAACTCAAGAAGATTTAGGATTTTTGCTTGGAAATGTTTACACAGATATTTTATACCCTAAGTAGACTCCAGAGAAATTTTCCTCAGGTAGAGAGGAAATGTAGGTGTGATGGGGCAGAAAGACATAATTGGGGACATGTTTTCTGGGAATGTGGTGAGTTGGTGGACTTTAAGGATTCCCTGCAGGATCCATTATCGGATATGTTGTGTGGGCAAATTGGTATGATGAGGGAGATGATTTTCCTGAGCTATGATACAGAATGGGAAGTGCCTAGACATGGTAAGGCCTTGCTGTGTCTAATTATGGTGGCTGTCAAAAAACAATTACTAGATAATGGAAATCAAAATCTAAACCAACTATACTAGAAGCAGTGAATATAGTAACAGAGATAAAACAACTGGAATTGAGATCTTTAGAAAAGGGTAGGAGAAAACTACATAAGAAAAATGGGAATTGTGGGAACTATACATATAGGGGAGGAACAAAGTTTAAAAGAAGGCTGGACTTAAATGACCTTTGTAATGTTTGACCGAAAATGATTAGTTAGATTATAAGTGATATATAATATTTGTAACTGGAAGTGTGTCAGTATGGCCTGTGATCTAAAATGCTTCCAGCAAGGATTGTATCTGTGTGGTTTGTTTACATTTATATACATTTATGATTGCCAGTGTCATAGGTGATGGTTTTAATAAAGATGTTTCTTGCTTAAAAAAGTGCAGGAATTTAATAATGTAGGTAATGCTGCTTAGGTTATAAGATATATAGCAATATATTGTGAAGTATAATGTTTGTAAATGTGAACTTGTTAATACAGTTTGATTACTTTTATATAAATGTAAAGTTGCATATGTCACAAGTGATAATTCAATAAAGGTGTTAAATACGACAACAGCATGAGTCATGTTTTAATGTCAGAGAAAGAGAAACATGATGTGGAAAATGTCTGAGTACCCCTGTAAATGTCAGCCAGAAGACAAAGAGGCATTACAGCAGTTCCTAGGGATGCTGTAGCATCACACAAAGCATGTATCTGTCTAAGATAACAATGTTTCTAATAAAGCTGTTAGAGCAACATTAATCATAGGAATGGAACTAAGAATAGTAAATGAGTTTTGAAATGTTCGAGAAACTTGTTACAAGTACTCCACCATTAAAAGGCTACCAGGTGAATTAATTATTTGTGTTGCAAGTATATGCTATTCAGAATAATACTGTGATCCTGCAATAGAACAGTCCAGTTGCCTTAACACAGACACATGCTATATATATATATATATATATATATATATATATATATATATATATATATATATATATATATATATGGATCTACTTCATATGTTCGACACTTCAAAATGCCGAATCTTATATGGCTGAGACCATATGATCGACATTTGAAATGTCCAACATATGAAATACTAAAGTAAAAAACAACAAACACTTACCTAAACACTGCTAGCAGGGGGGCAAGCTGCCCTGCACCTCACACACCCCCAGTAACTTAAATATACCAACTCTGAGATTGCAGTACAGTGCAGGAATGGAAATCTTTCCATTCCGCACTGTACGGAAATGCGGGTTCTGCATTGTCAGCATTTTAAATGTTGATCATATGATCTCGGCCATATGAAATCTGGCATTTTGAAGGGTCAACAATGTGAAAGGGACCCATATATATATATATATATATATATATATATACACACACACACACACACACACACACACACACACACATATATATATATACTCAGTAAGAAAACAAACTGCTCCTGGTAGTGTATAAATGTGGGAAATTCTGTGAATATGCCTATGGTAAAGCTGTTCATTTGGAAACAAACAACAAAGCACTTTTAGAAAGTCTTTGCATAAGGCATCTCCAAGTTAGCAGGCAGACGATGTTACTTAATTCAAGAAAATATCTTAATAACATCACATTATGCTGATTAAGCAAAGTTTTTCTGCCTGCCAGTGTGGAATTGCATCATACATCAATATCTTATGCCTATACTGCTTGGGTCCTTCCCCATACTAGGGAGTTAATGGTCTGGTATTAGCATGTTAGGGCCCTGTGCACATCCATCTTATGGTTGTTGGAGGGTCTAAAGGTGCAGCTTGCATCCTCAGGTGTTTGCTCAGGAAGCTCATCTTTACAACTTTCCACTTTGGGGACTGAGAATATTCCTGATGGTCACCAGATTTAAGCAGCCTCTTAAAGCCTGTGTATTTAATCTTGCCTTTATGGTTTAAGTCTTGTCTTCTTTCTAGCACATCCTATTTGAGACCTAATCTGTTTTATCTCTATTGTCTCTGCTTTATTCTGCTTAAAAATATGTTCAATGTTTTATTGCACTGGGCGATTGGATTATACTCCTAACTAAATTTGAAAACTACAACCTGAAAATGACATGCAGACCAGGCAAGGCACCACACATAGTGAATGCAGGGAATATAGCATATTTAACAGAAAAACATGAAAAGTTACTATAATAAGGAGGTATAGTTATACAAATTTATGTATTATAACAGTAGATGTTTGAATAAACTTACTACCATAGTACTATTCAAGATGTTAAGGAACTTCCCATGCTATCTCTCAAAAATCAGCAGATGTTCTTTTGTGAGATGGCTCCTCCCTGACATAGGGATGCATGCTTGTGTTCCAGATAAAAAGGGACAGTTAACTCACATATTCAGATAGTTCTTGTTTGTGAAGCATGTTATGTCCAGGGCTTAATGTTCAAATCTGAGAGAAAAAGAAGTTATGTCTTACCATAACGTTCCATCTGTATTGTTGATCCTCGTTCAGTCATTACGCATGGGTATTGGTTCCGACCTCGGAAACAAGCCGGCCATTTTCCAAGCTCGTGTCAGCTTCAAACTCTCGAGCTAAACTCTTACCCACAATCCCCCTTTCCCTGTTACCTCAGATTGAGTTTGCAAGTCAAAGAAGGTAGAGGCTACCTCTGGTCAAATAACCTAAGAGAACCAGATTGTGAGATCCACTAGAAACCACAGGAGGGAGAAGGAGGGAGGGTCGTAATGACTGAACGAGGATCAACAATACAGATGGAACGTTATGGTAAGACATAACTTCTTTATCTGATATTATTAATCCTCGTTCATTCCTTACACATGGGACAGAGTCCCCAACTACATCTATTCCTGGGAGGCTCTCATGGAAGGACATTCCTGAGCACCATAGAAGCGAAAGATGCTCTTCCCCTGGACGCCAAATCCAATTTGTAATGATTGATGAAGGTATGAGGCATAGCCTAAGTTGCAACTGCAGAGATGTCATGTAAAGAAGCTCTGGCATGGAAGGCAGCAGAAGTTGCCACCGACCTTGTTGAATGAGCTTTCATGGTAGTAGGCAACGAGATATTGCGTTGTGTATAAATAAAGGTCACACAGTCCTTCAACCATCTAGCTAATGTGACCTTAGCAACAGCAGATCCTAATCTAGGTCCAGAAAAGGCCAAAAATAACTGGTCAGATTTACGAAAAGGTTTAGTCCTGTTTAAGTAAAAACGGATTTGCCTGTGTATATCTAGAGTATGTAGGCAATACTCTCCTCTGTTTGAATGATGGGGAAAGAAAACTGGCAATTCAATGACTTGATTAATGGACATTTCAGAGATCACTTTAGGCAGAAATGATGGATTAGTTCTCAGAGACACTCTTTCTCTATGAAAAATCAAGTATGGATTCTTGATACATAAAGCTTGAAGCTCAGAAATACATCTGGCAGAAGTAATGGCAAACAAAAACAAGGTTTTCCATGACAAATACTTGAGGTCACATGAAGAGGCTGGTTCGAAAGGTGACATTGTCAGAACTTGTAGAACTAATGATAAATCCCATGTTGGAATAGGTTCTCTAAACGGTGGCTTCAGATGATTCACACCTTTTATGAAGGTCTTGCACAATTTATGGGACATGACAGGAATCTTGCGCACCCTCATGAAAATTAGAAATTGCAGCCAAATGAACTCTAATGGTAGAGGATGATAGACCCGATTGAAACAAGTCGGCCAAATAGTCTAGTATTATCGACACTGGAGCTGAAAAGGGGTCTACTTGTTTATCTTTCAGCCAACAGGTAAACCTTTTGCACTTGCTCAGATAAGTAATTCTAGTGGAAGACTTATGAGAAGCAATGAGAATATCACTTACTGGTAAAGAGAGATCATTCTGCCTGGCAATCAAGGGAACTGGAGTAGCCAAGTCATGAGCTTCAGGCTGTTCAAGATGGGATGAATCAGGTTCTGTGGATGTGAGATCAACTCCGGGGTTGGATGGAAAATCCATGGTCGATCTAGTAGGTGAGGCCAAAGGAAGGGGAACCAAATCTGTTGAGGCCAATATGGTGCTATGAGGATCACCTTGCTCTTCAACCAACAGGCTTTCTTCAGAAACTGGGGAATGAGGGGAAAGGGTGGAAATGCGTAAAGAAGACCCGAGGGCCAATCGTGGACTAGAGCGTCCCTGGGTGACTGTCCCGGAGGGGGAATCAGGGCGAAGTAGTTGTTGCATTTGTAGTTGGTCGGGATGCAAAGAGGTTGCAGCAAGGACAGCCCCAGCGGTGGAAGATCTCTGCCGCTATCAAGGGATTCAGGGACCACTCATGAGGTTGAAGAATGCGCCTGCTGAGCCTGTCTGCTATCATGTAGGAACTTCCAGGAATGTGTGTTGCTAGAAGAAAACGGTTGGTAGCCATCGACCACTGCCATATCCTCATGGCCTCTCGACAAAGGGGGTAAGATTTGGTTCCACCTTGCTTCTAGATGTACCAGACCATCGCCATGTTGTCTGATTGAATCGCAATTGTCCCAGACAGCAGCAGGGGATGGAATGCTTGCAACGGCAGAAGCACCGCCCTCAGCTCTAGAACATATGCAGATGGGCCTCCAGTTCGGACCAAGTGCCTTGGACTGTCTGTCCCTGACATAGGCCCCCCCACCCCATCAGGGAGGCGTCCGTGGTCACTGTGGCCTTGGGCTGCTGGGGGGAGAAGGGACGAGACCATTGTGAGAGATTGTGTGTCATCCACCAATTTAAATCCTGTTTGCACCTGTGGGTCACATGAATCATGGCTGAAAGAGGATGCTGAAAAGGATAACATTGGGTGAGCAGTAACCATTGTAGAAGCCTCATGTGAAACCTGGCCAGGGGAACAATGGTGAGGGAGGCTGCCATGGAACCCAACAGCTGTAGAACCGAGTGAGCCGTGTATTTTTCCTTTGAAAGGATTGGAAGTAGTTGTTGCTTTATCCTTAGAAATCTATGCTCTGGAATAGCAGCTCTGCAGTTTTTTGTATTCAAGATAACCCCTATGAATTCTGTCGACTGAGATGGGGTGAGATTGGATTTTTACCAGTTTATGGTTATGCCTAGCCTTTGAGCAATGAGGAGAGAGTATGTCAGGGCTTTTCCCAGTAGATGTCTGGTGGGGGTGGAAATGAGCCAGTCATCTAGGTATGGTAACACCTGGAATCCTTGAAGTTGCAAGTGAGCTGTGACAACTGCCATGCACTTTGTGAACACTCTGGGGGCTGTAAAGAGTCCGAAAGTCAGTACTCTGAACTGGTAGTGACTGGCTCCTGCACGGAAGCGCAGAAATCTTCTTGATGGCCTGTCCACCTTTATGTGGTAGTACGCATCTTGAAGATCTATAGAGCACATCCAATCATCTTTTTCCAACAGCGGGAGGATAGACTGTACTGTGACCATCCAGAATTTTTTGTACTTTCACAAACTTGTTCAATACACTGAGATCCAAAATTGGTCTCCAGTCCCCGGTTTTCTTTGGCACCAAAAATAGTCTTGAGTAGAATCCGGATCCTATCTGGTCTGGAGGGACTATTTGAATGACTCTCTTTCTTAGCAGCCTTTCTATCTCTAGTGCTGCTTCTTCCCTTTGACTGGGTGGAACGTCGGGAAGATTTTTTGAAGGGACGGGACAAAGATCGAAGGGGAGATGATAACCTCTGGTTATAATCCATTGTACCTAAGAATCGGTGGTGATGGTTAGCCAGGCAGAAGGGTACAAGGAGAAATGTCCCTCAACCACCTCCAGAGGAAAGGAGTTGGGCCGCTGTTCAGCAGCGCTGGTAGGATTGGCCAGGGAAAGAATCCCTGGAACCCTGGTTACATGGACCCCCTTCTGCCCCGAAAGGAGCGTCTTCCCTGTGAGTTTCCTCCTCTGCCTCTGGGGGAGAACTTGGCCTGTGTGTCACGGAACGGACCCTGAGATTTCTTGAACCATAACTTTCCACTCTTTTGGTTTCAGGAGAAAGCACGTTGAGGGGAAGAATAACGGACACCTATGGCAGAAAGGGTCTTACCATCCTGTTCACATCTGGCCAGTGTGCTTTTTAACTTTGGGCCCAAACAATGAGGAGACCTCAATAGGGGCATTAAGAAAAGAAGATTTAAAGGGTTCCACAAAGTTGCACAAGCGCATCCAGGCGTGTCATCTCAAGACCGCAGCTGAACCTGCTGCTCTAGCTGCTCCTTCTGATGTGTGAGATATCAGTCGCATAGAGGAGTTAGATATAGATTCAATGGTGGCCAGCTGAGAGGCCACTTTGTCACAGACCACATCAGACACGGCACCAGCCAAGGTTTCAGAGAGCTCAGAAACCAAATCCCTCTGAAGCCTGGTAAAATGTGCCATATAATTCAGGGACATGATAGCAAAGCTCACTGAAGCAAAGGTGTGCTTCCCCATCCTGTCCAAGGCCCGGGACTCTTTGTTAGGCAGATGGACAGTCTGGCTTTCTTCTTCTGCCAGATCCTTTTTTGTTGCAGCCGCCACCACCAAAGCATCCGCAAGAAGACCTTTGGACTAATGGGGATCCAAAGCAGGAGGGGACAAGATCTTATCTGTCCTCCAGGGAATAGCTTTGACGGTATCAGGAGCCTTCCAAGCATGCTGCACGATGAGCCGGACAAGTTCATCGGCAGGTGGAGTAACCCAGGAGGTAAGGGGCTGGGCACGAAAGGCCTGCAGGAACACAGATTCCTCAAAGGTTGGATTAGAGGACTGCCAGTCACCTCTCTGTTTCAGGATTTCACGGATATCACCAAAGGATACCTCAGAGGGTGACCGAGGGGATCCTTCCCCCTCATCGAAATCTGTGTCTTCGGTAAGGGACTCCTCTGTGGAGTCCATGTGCTTCCTTTTACACAAACCTTTCCAGTGGACCTCCTCAGCGGGAGAAGCTGGAGAAGACAGCGGAAAAGGGGATTCCTGAGGGAATATGTCCTGAGGCCCCTGCACCCGGTGTCCACTACGTGCGACTTGTGAAACCAGTGTACCAGAGGAGGGCAGAGGTATAGACAGTCCGGAATCACCAGCAGCAGGGAAAGCCTTCTCCATCAGTTGAAAAGCTGGTCCACCCAAAGAGGAGTGCATGTCTAGGACAGGGGTCACCCCTCCCCTAAGTGGCTCAGCCTGCCGACCCGGAGTCCCTGGATGGCTGTGGAGCAGCAAACTATGCGTGTCACAACTGACATCCTGGGTTGTAGCAGAACATTCCTGCCATGAAGGCAACTGCAGTTCCTTAGTGAGATCCATAAAGGGAACCGCAGAAGGAGAAGACTGTGCTATATCCATGGACTTCAAAGGCAATGAAGGAGGAGAATAAGAAGGGGTCTTTGGAGATGGGTGATCACCTCCCAAGGAAGGATAGTTCCTGAGGGGTGGGATACCTCTGGCCAAGAGTACCTGGTCCACAAGACGCAACACATTATGTTCAGAAAGGCTTCTAGTGGACCTCACGGAGACTGAGGGAGAAACAGGCCTGTCCACAAAGGAGGCAGGCTCGGTGCCCATCTCATCTGACCGCACCGAGGACAACGGTGCAGAGAGAGGCTGGACTACTGTTGTCTGCACCGAAAAAGTCATCGGTGCTGAGGTCATGGTCTGCACCAACACAGGGATCGATGCTGAAGTGGGTTTTTCGGTGCTGAATCTGGAACCGGCAAAACTGGAGTCAACAATAAAGGCGTCGGTTCCGAGGAAGATCTCGGAGCCGACGTGGTTAAGGTCTGTGCCGACTGAATGGTCGGTGCCGATACAGTGGTAATGGTCTACACCGAGGAGCCCCTCGGTGCTGATATATAGAAGGCTGCAGGAGAAGATGGAGCCGGAATCACTAAGGGAGCCGAAAATCTTGGTGCCGAAGGTCTAGGCACCGAAAGTGCTGGGGTTGACTGAGAAAGCTCCGGAGCCGAAATTTTGGCCTTTTTAGGTTTTGGTTGGCGGGAGTCCCCAGCCGGGGACAAAGGCAAAGATTTAGCCCTAGTAGCAACATCCAAAGTTTTCTTATGGGCTCTAGGAGGGGTTGAGGCCTCCGACCCAGAAATAGCCTCTGAAAAGGGAAATTTTAGAAGTCCCTTCAGTAACAGCTTGTTTTTCCTTTCCAACAAAGTTCTATTAGAAAAGTTCTCATAAATAGTACAGGGTGGGTCAACAGACAAATGGGAAGCTCCCAAACAATAAACACACAATTATCATCAGAATTAGGCAGCTTGTGTCCATAATCAGAACACCGCTTAAACCCCGGACTACCTTTCTTATCTGCCATGACAGCAAATTAATTAATAGAGAAGGTACCAGCAATGGTACAAGAGAGTACCTGAAGGTATGAGAGAAAATGGAAAAAGATTACCAACGATGGTAAAGAGAAAATACCTCGCTGTAAAAGTGGTAAAGAAAGAAGCAGAAAAACCTGAAGAAATTATGACCGCTAGATGCAATATGGTAAGAGACAATAAAATATGAACTTTCCTGACAGAAAAGTAATCTGTAAAAGTATTAAACAACAATTGAATGTACTTAGCTCAAGAGAAGTAGCTTGACACGACCGAATGGCAATGTGGCAAACGAAATCTGAGGTAACAGGGAGATGGGGATTGTGGGTAAGAGTTTAGCTTGAGAGTTTGAAGCTGACGCGAGTTTGGAAAATGGCCGACTCAGTTCCGAGGTCGGAACCGATACCCATGCACAAGGAATGAACGAGGATTAACAATATCAGATTAACAGTTCCCAAATGACTGAATAAGCAATTGCTTGACAGGATACATGGATCATATCTGAAAATACTACAATGAAGAGAAATAACTAAAGACAGAAAACACAAGCCAGGCATGCAAAATAAAATAGACAAAGTAATGCAGAGTTGTGTAATAAACAACAATCCAAAAGATGCAATCCCAACATACTCAGTATAAGATTGTCCATGGAGTTGAGTTGACAATGTCTTGTTCCATTTCAAAGATGTTGTGTATGTCACAGGTGGGGATTATTATCCCAGGTTCCATGAAATAACCAGATTGACAACATAGTAAGTGCAAGCATGATTGTTTTAATATAGGGGGTACCTGATGTTGCTATATACAGACGATTTGTGCATGAGGGGTAACTACAACATATAAAACCCAGTATACACTATTGTTAATCTAATGGACAAGTGAAACTATCTAAATAGTGAAAAATCTCATTAGAAAAAGAAGTTATGAGGGTTATTATCTTGCAATGTTTGAATAGGGGACTGCTTCATTTTGGGGATATACTCAGTCTTTCACAAGTTTATCCATCAATAGGCTGAAGGTTGAAAATCAAATTACCTACCTCAACTATACTGCTGATACATGCAAATCAATAGAAGTAAATAGATGCTGAAGAGAATTCTGCAGAGACGGTCATATAGCTTTTAAAAATTATAGACGATCACATGATTATGAGACTGAAGATGATGTAAGGATGGAAAAGCAGTGTGAAATGTCTGCAGCCTGAATCTGAAGTAGTTGGTTAAGCAACTGAACCAATAATGTGTTGCTTGTGTAGAAGATGAAAAACTGTGTAGGAGAAACAATGAAAAATCAATCAAAGTACAGCATGAACATAAACAAAAACTAAACCAATTCTGGTTTTAGAAAACAAAGTGAGTAATAATCATAGCAGAAAAGAACTACAGACAGTCTCTTAAAACTTGTAGCTCTTAAAATACAAAAGCTTCAGTACAGCAAGAGCTGCCCCAAAAGCAATCCAGATGTAAAATATAAATACTCTTATTACTTCAGGTATTATACATCCATGAGGAAACATGACAGATCTGTGGATTATGCCAGAGTTAAAAATTATTCTAATAACTTTTTGTTTCCTCTGTTAAAATGTCTTTCAGCTGTATATTTTTTATTAGAAATAGCCCATGGAATGTTTAGTAAAGTATTAAGACTAATAAAAAGATTACTATAACAGAATGCTTGCTATTTCATAAATATATATATATATATATATATATATATATATATATATATATATATATATATATATATATATATATATATTTTTTTTTTTTTAAATTTGAGAGTGATTGTATATATTTTTTTGCTAATGAACTAGTTACAGCAATCTGCGTAGTGTGGCACACAATTCTTCTGATATATATATATATATATATATATATATATATATGTATGTGTGTGTGTGTTTTCAATGATAAACTAGTTATAGTGATTGCATGTAATGGGGTACATAATTCTTGTAGAGAAGTCTCAGATTGAGTATATACTTCAGTGAAGATAGACCAGAGTTACACTGCCCATTCATATTTATTGACTATACTGATACCACAACCCCTTACAAAGAGTTGCTAATGGCCAGCAGTTTTTTGTGACAGAACAGCCCACAATTTTTTTCTTGATGGCAGATTTCAAGAGGCAGGATTAAAATGCTGACAAACTGGAACAGTTATCCACACCTTGCTCTTCATTGGGCAATAAAATCAATGACAACATGTTTTGCTTGTAATCTGACAGCTATAGGGTAAGTGTGCTACTCTTTATATATGCAAATACAGGACTTTAACAATATGACAAGAACTATGATTTGCTTGGCTATAGTCTTTATTTAAACATTTAATTTTGTAGTGAACTGTGAGCTGTAAGAGGAAAAAAGTTTTGAACATGATTCACTGCAGGATACAGTATAAATATAAACAATTTCACTTATTTTGTGGTAAATAAATTACAAGAAAATCCTAGCCAAGCTAGGGTTTTCATTGTGTGATTCCTTAAAACTTCTTGTAAAAGAGGATGATATGATATATGCAAATGACCCATATTAAGGACATTGGGTGTTTCAGCTATATGGCAGTTCTGAATGCCCATGACAAATAGATTATTTTTCCTTAATGGGAATGATGTTAAGTAACCCAGAAGAGTATTTGTTGGTTATTGCTGGGAAATTTTTTCACTACTTAACAACAACTTCTTTACAAGTGTTTAATGGAAGTTATCACTTTGGACATTTATAATTTCTTAAAGTAGACAATCCTACTTTGGGTGTTCTATTTGGAATTCCCAAAGTTCACAAAGACCCAGTCAACTCACCCTTTCGACCCATAGTATCAGCCGCCAATTATGTACTGAAGGAATCTCCTTGTTTCTTGATGTTGCTTTAAATCCCATTGTTCAAAAATTGACTTCTTATATCAGGGAGTCATGGGATTTCCTTGATAGGTTTTGTGAGTTTAACAGTCAATATAGATTTGAACATGATAAGAATACAGTTGTAACTATGGAGATCTGTTCACTTTTTACAATTATACCACATCTTACCAGTGTAATGTTATTTGAATGAGTTTACTGATATGACCAATGAGGAAATTAATTTGTACTGTATTTTATTAGAAACACTTTTGGAAAGTAATTATTTTATTTTTAATAAGAACATTTACAAGCAAGTAAAGGAAAATGCTATGGGGTCAGCACTAGCCCCAGCATTTGCCAATCTTGATTTAGGTTGGTGGAAGCATCAAGTGTTAACCCCCGCTAAGGTTATTGATAAGACTGTTTACTATAATAGATTTATAGACAACATTTTTTATGGTTATCGAAGGCAACACAGATGCTTGTGTTTCTTTGTTAAACATTTAAAATCAGAATTCTGACTTTTTTGAATTTAGTTTTGGTGACTCTGGTGTAAAAGTGAACTTTTTGGATGTCTGAATTAGTTGTGATGTTGTAAAGTGCAAGTCTGATGGTACCATTTATAGGAAAAATACTTTTAGCAACAACTATTTACATTATAATTGCAATTACCTCCATTTTATTAAAAAGAATATTCCTAGAAGCCAATACATCAGAGCCTCTAGAATGACTACAGACAGTGAGAGGTTTGAAAAAGAATTGGAATTTATTACTTCTTTATTTGTTCATAGCGGATACAAATTAGAAAAGCTTTTGCATGTGGAAAAGAAATAAGGTCAAAAGGGAGACCTTTTATCCATCTATTTTGTTAAAATCTTTTAATAAGAATAAAAAGGAATGAAGACTCCTCTTCTGATTTGAGCAGTGTTTGGACAATTGGAAAATTTTAGAATGAAATTTTGATTTAATTAAGGTTATAGGGGGACTTCCCAAGTTTGTTTATAAAAATACTTGTAGTTTTAAGAGTATGTTGTACAAGGGCATCACAAAATCACAGGCCTTATGTCACATAAAATTAAAGGAATGTATAAATGTGGATGTCAGGTTTGTAGGTTCATTTGGGAAGGAGCTTACATTAGTTTACGACATTCAGAAAATATCATTATGGTCTCTGGAGTTTTTAATTGTTAATGTAAAGGAGTGATAATTTATATTTGTAAATATCCAGGGTGTGATGCATTTTACATTAGAATGACAACAAGGTAATTTTATATGCAAAAGCTGATCCAAAAAACTCTTCTGCAAACTCCGACCGACGTCTAAGAGTCCGTCGGTTGAAGGAGGCACAGGCTAAACAAGCTGATACGTCGTGGTCTGGGCCTAAGCAAGGAAGGCAGTAGGAATGGAAATCCTTATGAGGTATTTGTTTCCCACAAGTTAAACAATTATTTACTTTGTCTGACATCGGCTGAGGCAAGAGAGAGTCCCCAACGGGGTACTTAGCTTTTTAGAAGTCTTCGGTAGCTGAATCTCTGGATCTGACCGACCGGCACTTGCGAACAACTTCTGCTTCGGGCACCGCGCGGCAAGAAAGACTGAGGAAAATGGCGTCAGCTGATGCCTTTATACCCCAGCAGCTCTGACGTTGGGGAAGATGCGACATCAGCCGAGGCCAGACCCAGACTTTGGAATCCGGCCGACCGAAGGGCTGCCTGAGGCAGGACAACCCATACGTTATGACTGCAGATGCATCCTTGAAGGACATCAAGGTGTCTAGACAAGAGAATTAAAGAGCATCTTTGCACTATTAAAGTAAAAAAAATGAAAAAAGCACTTTTTAAACATACACAACATTGTCAAAAATGCAAGTTTTTTTCTATATTAGAACAGGTCCCTGTACGTTTGGGAGGGGGGTTGATTTTAAGAACAAAGTGGAACAAAGAGAAACCTTATGGCAGTTGAAACTGGTGGCTGATAAACTACCAGGTCTGAATGACCTGATTAATATTAAATGTTTTTTTTTTAAAGACAAAAGATTAAAAGCTATTAAATAAACATTTTATGTAGGGTTTATTTTTGTGTGTTTTTAAATGGTCTTTAAGGTTAATTAATTGTTTGATTCTGGATTTATATTGGTTATTTCATATATAAATTGTGGTCAATTTTTGTAGTAAGTTATTCTGGTGAAGTCTTTGTAGATGAAAGCAGAGATTAAAGGATTTATATGCTAATTTATTTGTCTCTTTGAAGTGTGTTTTTTTTTTTTAGTTTATTTTGTTACCACCTTCAGTTTGGGATTGTTTATTTTACTAGATGGGGATCTGGTTACGGAAATGTTGCAAAGAGCAGTGTTGTTTCAACATATTCTTAAAGTAGGCCCGGTGCTGGCGTCAGTGTGTGTTCCCCAAGAGTGTGCTCCCATGAGCAGAAGTTCTGCCAAATGTCAGCAAGTTGACATATATCCAGTGTTTGAGCTAACCCTGTAGGACCAACAGACAGGAAGACTGAAGGGAGTTGTCTCTGCCCTGTCCTGTGAGGCCTACAGGAACAGGAGAAAAGGTCTGCAGAGAGGACCATGAAGACAGCAACAAGAATACGATGGGCCAGTCCAGAAAACAAACTAAGTATTTGTATGCTCCCTTACTCTGTGAAGAAACTTAAGCAGAAAACCAAAGCATGATCTAAACACCCATATATGGCAAAATAGTACAGACATCTATGGATGCATCCCGAGTTGGTTACTAGGAAATTCACATCTTACAGACCTCTCATGAAGAGATAAAGGGTGCAATCTCAAACTCTTCCAAGATAAAGGAAATCTTAACATAAAAAGTAGGTGGAGGATACCATGTAGGTAGATTTTGCAGGAGAATGAATTTGACTGATGTTTGGGTTCTGACTCCCTTAACTTTTCAGAATGCTCTGGCATCATGAAAGGTACCCTCTTGCTGGTCCTTGTGCTCCTGCCCTCCATCGCCACCGCATCTAGAGAACTGAGATATTACTTAGAGTTCTCACCTTATCATCAGCAGTACCATTAGTTGTAACGGCAATGTCTCATTGTACACATGTATACTGACATAGTGATGACAGTAATGGATCCTCAATGAGATGATGATGCACAGTACACTCACTGCAATCTCAGTAACCCAAGCGAATCAAACACAAAATTATGGAACCTGTGAGACAAATATTTTTAAACATGTCAGTTAAACTATACTAAAAAATAACTTTTGGAGGCTTGTTACTTCAGAGAATTAGGATCAGAAGGATTATGCATGCCAAAAAACTTTTCATCAAAGGGTGGATCTCTGGTAGGAAAACTTGGTATATTTCAAGATTTTAGGTTTTGGAAAGAAGTTTTCCACAAAGAATGTTAGGATCAGATACTGAAGTATGCTGTTAGTAGAAAAGGACCAAGTGGTGCAGAGTCTAAGTGTCTTCTCCTACTCCAAACCAGTACTCTATGTTTGCCACTGAGTGTGAAATGAAGAAAAGATGTGCTGGAGATTATAAAAGAGACCTGAAGAGGAAATCTGCTAGACACAGAATAGAAAATCTCTGCAATTACTCATTGAGAAAGGTTTCTAAATTTATCTAATTTTTGGCTTCTACATAGTTAACCTTCAGCTGTTCCCAGTGTCTCTCCTCCATTCATACGGTCTATGAAACAAAACCGTCCTCCAGCAGATTTTTTTCCTACCATTCTTGCGACTGGTGAGAAGTTTCAGGCATCCTTGGGCAGAGCTGCACTGCTGCTGAGGGAGTAGTTTCCCTTTAAATCATAATTTAACCCTCTGCACATATATACATTGACCAAGGGTTTGGTATGGAGTGGGCATTGTGGCACATTGTCTATGTCTCTGAGTGAGACTCAGCCAAATTCTCTGTCCCCTTGTAGAGAATATGTGCCATGTCCTTGGACTCTGCTATGGATCAACTGCACCTACCATGTTCCATCCCCTGGGACAAGCGAGCAGATCTAAATGGCTCAAGCTCATCCCTACTCAGCTCCTCCAGTCCCTGACCAGCTCAATGAACTCTGGTCAGCTAGGTCATAGGGCTTCATCCTTCCGCACCACTGAGTTAGGAACTTACATCACTATGTTAAAGCTTATTTTACTTATTTACTTAACATTTGTTTACTGGGAAAGTCCAACTGGGTCAGGAACCCATTTTCAGCAGAGGCCCGAACCCATTTTCAGCAGAGGCCCAGGGAAGCTCCAGACAATACATGAAAGTTAAGACATTTTACATGAGCAAGACAATAACAAGTATTAAAATACACATTAAATGGGTAATGAATACTACATAAGTACAAAGAAGTAGATACAAGAATAAAACGTATTAGATAAGCAAAGCTAAATAGAGGTAATATGATAGATTACAATTTTTTTTATAACAGGTAGGATTAAGGAAAACAGTGAGTGCCAGAAATTAGGAGCACGCATATGTGCAGAAGAATTGTGGAGTAGGATGGGAAAAGTTAGGGGTGCAGAAATACATACAGTTTCTTAGTTCGATATGTCAATGTTTAGTGGAAGAGATTTGTGGACTAGGGATCTTCAGTTGTAGAAAGGAAAGGCCCTAGAGACTGAAAGGAGTTCACCTGTTATGGAGAGAGCAGGGGCAGGTCTGATTGCAGAGAATTTTTTTTACAATGTGTTTAAAGTTGTTAAAACACTTAATGGTAGCAATGTCTATTGGCAGAGAGTCCAGAGCTTGGCACTAGCATGAGGGCATAGGCACTGTCCAGCTCTTTTGTTTGGAATGTAGATGGTTAAGAGGTGTTTGTTTTCAGAGCAGAGGACTCTGTTAGGGATGTAGGGTTTTAGGACAGATTTGAGAGCTGGCCAACTATCAGGTGTATATATATCCTTTTGTGTGCAGAAGGCAGCTGAACTAGGTTTAGGTGGTAAGTGAGTTTGAGCCAATTAAGTTCTTTCAGAGCTAAGCAGTGATGGGAATGGTAGGAATAGCCTGTGGCAAATTTGCCAGTTTTATGGTAGCAGGATTGGAGTTTGTTTTTAAGAAACAATTGCAAATTGGTGTACAAGGGGGGCTGCATATAAGAGAGAGGAAAACAGGTAGGTGTTGGCAAGGGTTTTTCTAGTGGGGTTGTCCAAGAAAGTTTTTTGTCTATAGAGTGTTCCTAGTTTGATGTGTGTTTTTAATGCTATTGCAGATGTTCATAGGTTGGTACTAGGTTATCAGCCCTAAGGCGTATACAAGCCTAGTCATAACAATTCCCTGGCTATTTCTTCCCGCAGTATTTACTTACCTGGCCCCCTGTCTAGCAGGGCAACTGACGTGATCTCCGGGGTGAATTTCCTATCTCCCATCCAATCATCAAGGCTCCTTTTGAAGACGGCCAAAGAGGTGCTCTGCTTGACATTTATGGGTAGTCTATTCCAGAGTCTGGGGAGTCTCTGGGTCAGGAACCTAGTGTTGTTAATGGAATGTGGTGTTAAAGTTAGTTTGTTGTCTGTTGTAATGCCTAGCAGCTTAGCTGTGGGAACTGTCTCAATTTCAGTGTTATCCTGTGAGAATATTTTAAAGTCAGATGGGATTGGTTTTGCCAAGGAAAGCAAGAGTTTTTTTTTTTTTTTTTTTTAGGATTTAGGAGTAGCTAGGCTTCTGTAAGCCATATCTCTATTGCGGTGAAGGTGGTTTGGCTGCATTGCTGAAGATGTTGTATGGTACTGGAGGAGGAGATTATGGTCATCTCCATATTGGATAATGGTGCTAAGGGGTGATGAGGTCTGAAGGTAGTTGGTGAAAACACTGAAGAGTAAGGGTCCAAGTATGGACCCTTGTGGTACCCCAGTTGTGATGGTTTCATAATGAGATAGTTTATTTTGCCATTTAACGCATTGTTGATGGATAGCTAGCTTGCAAAGCACTGGAAGGATGGTGGGGTGCAGCCTACAATGGATAGATGAGGAAGTTTGTCGTGGGACACTGTGTCAAATGCCTTTGATAAGTCTAGTAGTAAGACAGAGGTGATATCACCAGAGTCAAGGCTGATAACACATAAGTGTTAAGACTCTTTAGTTGAGTAAATGCCAGGGACATCTAAAATTTCAGCATCTTGGTACTGTGGAAAAAATATCAAACTGTACTTGCTTACAAGTCTTGGCAGATGCTACATGAAGCCACTCTCTATAAATAAGGTGATAGGAGCTTGAACTAGTGACTAAGGTCCTCCAAGACGTTGTACCATCTCTAAAGAAATCTAAAACTCTTAGTAATGACAGTGGTATTTTAATACACAGTCTTTCTTAAAGCAGCAAAGATTTTATGTAGTTGGGAAAAAGGAATTAAGAAAAATAAAAGTAAAGTAAGTCTTAAGTAACTTATGATAACACTGTCTGTTTTCAGGTACATCAGAACAATCCTCTTAAAAGTTCACAGCCATAAACTAAAACATCAACATCTTCAGGACTGCACCCTAAATCTTCTCTTTAATTTCAGCAAAATACTTATCATTACCAGGGTAATGGCTGGGTGGAACGGGGTTTCTCTCAGAAAACTGGGCAAGTGAAAGCAAAACAGTTGTATTCTTTTTAAAAGCCAAGCCAATAAATGTATCATAAAATTTAAAAGGCTGAGGAGGGTTTTGGTTAAAATACAATTTTTCAATTGAAACACTGGTGGTTTCAGTTGGTGTCACTTGGTACAGGCCGAGCCTATAACTGGTCATTGTTTGATTAGTGTTCTACCCTGGTAAATAAATTTAAATAAATTAACTCACTGGAAAGCAGTGTTTTAACACAGCAGCATCAGCAGAAGAAAAGAAGTTAAATTTTTATCTATTTTATCCATGTTAAGCTTGTTTGGTGTTGCCTGCTCAGTCACATCAAAGTGATTTATCAACAGGAAGTGTGGAATGGAAAGAAGCAAAAGTAAAAATAAATGTCCTTTCATACATAAATCTTTAGAGATGGTGTTTGAAAGCAACCTTTAGATACAGTTTTAACTAGACTTTTACAACAGTGGAGGAAAGCTAAGGAAAGCTTTTTAAGTAATATGAACACATTTAAGACTCTGACAGAGAATAGTGTCACAGAATGCATTTTCTTTTCATAAACTTGTATCTAAATGTTTCTTTGATGCAAAATAAGGCATAGAAGGAACCAGTACTGCAGATGTTGACATTGCAGATAATGGAGATTTAGTTTGCCAACTCAAAGGCCACAGTTAATACCTGCTGTTAAAGGAATGGTTAGTAATTACATCCTGCTGCCAAGGACTAAAGCTGCTACAAGTGATGATGGTGCAGACACAGTCGATGAATTACCAAGAGCAGCAAATACAGCAGCAGAGACTAAAACTTGAAAATACAGCTGTCTTTCCAGTCTCTGAACAAACTCAGATTCTTTTAGAGTACCTGGGTTCAAGTACTAAATACAACAACAGAAGGTGTCACCTGTCAACTGTACAGATTTTTGTAAATGCTCATATTTTTGCCTCACATTTTTGGTCTGTTCCACATAAAATTTGTAATTTTCTGGATTTTTGTGGATTTAGTTCACTAAATAATGACAGGCATTTGAGTTTCAGACTTCATATCATTTCAGAAAATGCATGGTAACACAAGGCGTTTTTATTCTACCTACTTGCTAAGTTTATAAGAGTAATACTTAAAATTTGTCCCTATTTTTCAGGCTTTGTGTCCCATTATTTTTGGCTTAGTCCAGATTTTTTATGCTAAGAGGTTGAGAGCTATGTGACAGGACAGGTAATGACTTGGTTGTTCACAGACTAACTGTTCTGTTGAAATAAAAAGATAATGTCTATCTTGTGTCCAGTACTTGCCAAACCAAAACTCATTCCAAGCTGCTGTGATCTAGATACAGAAAAGTGCAAATCTTTTTAAGTCTCCCTTGTATGTTCTCCAGCTGACCAACAGTGTCCCTAATTTAATCTTAATGTCCATGGTACTGTCACCTGGGGTGGGGTCTGCACTTGTGTCAGGTTTGGATGAGGAGGTTTGGGGGGGATGGGACATCTGCCAGCATCACATATACTGTCCTGCACACCAGGAAACTGCCAACCATTTAGTTCATACAAAAAAAGTCAGTCACATGACATCATTTAGCTCTAACCCTCTCCTAAACGCTGTTATTTATTGCTTTTGTTTACCCAGGAAAATCCAAACAGGCACAGTTCCCATGTTCAGAGGTGGTCCAGGGAGAAATGCTTCATTTTGCAGAATGAGGATAATGCAGTTATACAGGATTTGCATAATAAATGTACATACATATGTAGAATAGTAATGATATGACAGTTAATCAGAAATAACTGTAAATACATAGAATAGTAAATGTATGTACATAAAATAGTGATATGACAGTTAAAACAAGAGAACAGTAAAATATATTTTAATATCAAGCTTATAAGAGCTAGTTATTTTTAAATAAAATCAGCTGTAAATAGATACTGAGTAGGAGACAATTAAGTAATAATAGGATGAAGATGGTTACACATTGAGTACTGAGGAGGTTCAGGTAAAAGGGAGACAGACATAGTATTGGAGAGAAATAGATGATAGTCATACAGTTAGATTGTGAAGTAGTATGTGCATTATGGCCAGTTATGTAAAAGAATGGTGACAGAGTTTGGAGATTATCCAGGAATAACACCACGTATATAGATCAAATTTGTGGGTCGCATTTTGGTTACACTGCTAGGCTTATAAAGGCACTAGTGGTCATTAGCCTAGTTTACATATATCAGCCTATATATATCATATGTACTGAGCTGGTAAACTGAGTAAGTAGGACTTTACTTGAGTTTTAAATGAATAGCTGGGCAGATGCCAACCAGGTTTCTATAGAGAAGGACTCCTTGGCAAGTTCTTGTAGTTTGTTGATGTTTTGTGATAGAGATAACTGCGGCATCATCTGCATACTGTACTAGGGAAGCAGCTTTACAGGCTTTATGTAGGTCAATGTTGAAAATGTTAGAGAGAATAGGTCTGAAATTAATCCTTGTGGTACACCAACTGGGGCAGGGAGGAAGGATAATATGTCTTTTTGCCACTTGACAGCTTGAACTCTATTTTGCAGGTAACTACAGAACCATGATATTGCAATTGTGTTGAGTTCTAGGTTGTGTAGGAGAATAGAGTGAGAGACTGTGCCAAAGGCCTTGGATAAATGAAGGAAGAGGGCAGACACTAGGTTTCCATCATTCCTACTTGTGTCTACTGAACTGGTGAAACTAAGTAAAGCAGTACAGGTACTGTGCTGGGGATTGGTTCATAGGTTCAAAGATTAGTTTACTGTGCCTCTGTCTAGCAGGGACACAGAAGAGTGGACCATGTCCATTAATTCTGGGATCCTCTTGATGAGGTACTTTTGGGGTCTCTCCAGTTGCTGCAGGTGTATCAAAGGAGATTACTAAATCTCTAATTACTTCTTCCATACTTAATGGATTACCACCTATGCCCAAAGGGATGACTATGAGACCCTTTTGGAGGATGCTTGTGTCGGCCCCAAGTTTGCAGTCATCTAACTTTGTCAGCCATAAAGCCTGAACCTCAGAGAAGACATGGCACCTGCAATTCTGACCATGTGGGTTCTATCTCTGAGCCAGTTTGCAACCCATCTTGTGATATAGAGGTTGATATTTAAGCTGGTAAGCTTATTTATGATATGAGATCTATGATAATACACTCCATAGCTTTACAGACCAGACTAGTCAGGCTTATGGGGTGGAGTGGGACCACTGTGGGTACATATCCTGTAGTAAGGCTAAGTTTGAACAGTGACTTAATGTGAGGGTTCAGTTCTTCTTGGAGCTCATGTAAGACACAGCCTGGGACGTCCCACAGATGCTGTCACCTGTGCATCTGTGATGTCAGGAGGTTACATTCAGTTAGGATAGGCATTTGAATCTGTCATTGAAGCCATGCTGAGATGAAGAGAAGAGGTTATTTTGTGTGACGTAACGTAAGAGTTGTGACTGGATGTATTTTTGACTATTTTTGATGTGGACAGAACAGCAATGGGACTGTAGTTTGAGAGTTCAGTTGAATGTCTCTGAATCAACCTCTAGAAATTAATGGGGTGGCAGTGGAAAGAGTCAAAAATGCCAAGTTCCTGAGGGTGCACATCTCAAATGACCTATCCTGGTCGACTCATATTAGGCACACAGTGAAGAAGGCACATCATCATCTGTACTTCTTACGGAAACTGAGGAAGGCAAACCCACCTCAGTCCATCCTCAAAGCCTTCTACAGGGGGACTATCAAGAACATCCTCTCAATCATCATCATAGTTTGGTATGGTAACTGCAAAGCAGCTGACAGCAAGGCACTCCTGAGGGCAGTGAGGACAGCAGAAAAAGTCATTGTTTCCTTGCTCCCGTCCATGGATGATCTGCATGAGACTCTATGTGGGAAGAGTTAGGAAGATAATCAACAATCCCACTCACCCTGCCCATGCCATGTACTTCCGCCTTTCCTCGGGCAGGTGGTATCGCAGCTTACACTGAAAAACATCTAGACTGAACAGGAGCTTCTCCCCTCTATAAGGCTGATGAACGTGAATACCAGGCATGACAGCGAATAATTATATCAATATGCCACTTACTATGAAGTATCAGCTATAGTAATCATTCTGGCAAATTGCATCAATAACTGGTACAGTTAGCCTGATCTATTATGCTATTACTTTCTGAATGTGCAATAGTCAGGAGTGAGTTACCACTTTCCTACATGTGCAATATAAACATCAGAATATATCATACTACAACTGATGAAGTGCAATATTTTAAGCAATTGTAATGTGAAGTCATAGTCTTGCAATACCTATTAGTATAATACTGTTTAATGTCTTCCTGTCAAATTGTGGTACTTTATTGTGTTATTAATATTTTAATTATCACTGTAGGTGAATTCGTCTTACTGTCATTCAAACAATGTGTTCATTGTTGTGTCTTGCACGGGGACCAAAGCAACCTAATTTCTTTCAACTTGCACTACTGAGTATATCTGATCGTCAATAAAGTTTACTGTGACTTTGAATGCCCTTCTTTGTGGAAGGGAAGTATATGACATATGCTTCACTGATGGAAAGATTTATTAGAATAGAGATTGGATAGTCTGTTGCTTCTGCAGCCATCTTTAAGGTATTCACCAGGTAGGTTGTTGGGGGCCAAGCAGGTGGGTTTCAATTTAAGTGATATTTTTTTATGTAATTAGTGGGGACTGGTTGGACTGCGGTGGTGGTGCTGCGGTAGCGTTGTCGCCTCACAGTTAGATGTTGCCCGTTCGATTCTCAGTTACAGAGTGTTCTGTGTGGCGACATGCGTGAATGAGTGTTCTTTCATTGAAGGTTGTGCGTTAGGCCCGGCAAGCCAGCATGTAAAAATCTACTGCCAATCATTAGCGGACCGGAGTTCCGCTGTGGCGACCCCTAACTGGGAAAAGCTGAAAGACACAAACAGTGGGGACTGGTTGGGAGGAGAGGTTATGAAGAGCAGTGGTAGGTGGTGCTGTTTAACATTTTGCTTCCGAATTCTCTAAATATTTGGAGATTTGTTAGTGTTTTATGGGGTAGCCATGTATTCCAGGCTCTATATCTAAATCTCATAAGGTATTTTGAGACAACCAGGGGGTAGGTTTGGCCCCAATTCTTTTTTCGGAGTGCAGCAAGTTAATTTAGGATACTCAGGAAAGCAGAACTAAATAGTGGTAATGTGTCAGCTAGTGGAATGTGTTTTAGAGCATTCCATTTATATAGTTTTAGACAGGACATAAAGGAATTTGTTGAAGTGTGTCAGGTTATTTGCTATGCTGAAATGTGGCTGATTTTGAATATTCATTTGCTTTCTTATTACATAGGTAGAGAAATGATCACTTAGGTATCTGGAAGGATACCTGAGGTAAATATTTTATGAAGCATAGAGGTAAGAATCCAGTCAATTAATGTTTCCTTAGTGTGCTTTTTATTATAATGGGTAGGAGTGGTGATTAACTGTGAGATCATAGAGATTTGACTGGTTAGGTGAGTTATAGAAGAGAGAGCATCAGTCCATATTAAAATCACCCAGTATGAATTTTTCTTGGGAGATGTTGGGTGAGACCCAGCAGAAGCAGTCTTCTGCAACAGACAGGTTATTACTAGGTGGAGAATAAGCAGCAATGATAGATAGTCTTGTTTTGGTTTAGTTTGAGGGTAGATATGGGAATTTCTGCTTTACCAAATTGTGGAGGATTTAGTGGTTGAAGGGGTAAAGCTGTGCAGAATTGTTGTATTTGCTTTGTGACTCCACTGGCCCTTTTATTTTGTCTGTCTGCTCTTGGTATATTATAGTTTGGGGGTAGAATTTCATTATTTTTTTGTTTCTTTCTTCAGCCAGGTTTCGGTTAGTGCTACTATATCTGCATGTAGGTTAAGCCAGGCATGGAACTGTGGTATTTTGTTGTAGATGCTTCTAATGTTTATATGAGTAATGTTAAGAGGCATACCTCCCAACCGTATAAAATTACTAATTTTTTGCCGAGTTTTGGGGTCCAAATAATGGGTGCCATAATTCTAGAGTGGTACCCCTTCATTTCTGAATTTCCCAGCTGTTTTATTTGAAATTTCTTTTCCCGGCTTTTTATCTGATGTCATCACGTGCGAGATTATGTCAGCTCTGTGAAACAGCCTGCCAGCCTGTTGTAATTGAGCTCTCAATAACACACATGCATTTCCAGCTGTGAGGGTGCCTTAGCTGTTAATGGTCGAAATAAAGTTGCAGAGTTAACAAAGGTTCCTTAATGGGTAGCTGCAATGTAACCGGTTTCCAGCAATGGAACAAGTTGTGAGGGCTGCAGAGGTAATATGAAATTTGAACAAAGCAAGCTGCAGAGGAATTTGTGTGGGTAATGGACAGAAAAAAGCGGTAATTAGTCTTTTGCTGCAGAGAGATCATTTGAACCAAGGAAGCTACAGAGGTAGTGCGGTAACCAGTTTCCAGGAACAGAACAAGTTGCGAGGGCTGCAAAGCAAGCTGGTGTGTGTTGTGTGTGTAAGTAATTTGAACAAAGCAAGCTGCTGCGAGGGCTGCCAAGCAAGCTGGTGTGTGCATAGGTAATTTGAACAAAGCAAGCTGCCGTGAGGGCTGCAAACCAAGCTAGTGTGTGTATGTAGATAATTTGAACAAAGCAAGCTGCAGAGAGGTAATTTGAACAAAGCAAGCTGGCTGTTGTGTGTTAATGCAGAGAGGTAATGTGTTAATTTGAACAAAGCAAGCTGCAGAGAGGTAATATGTTAATTTGAACAAAGCAAGCTGCAGAGAGGTAATGTGTTAAATTTGAACAAAGCAAGCTGCAGAGAGGTAATGTGTTAATTTGAACAAAGCAAGATGCAGAGAGGTAATGTGCTATTTGAACAAAGCAAGCAGCAGAGAGGTAATGTGTTAATTTAAACAAAGCAAGATGCAGTGTGTGTTAATTTGAACAATGCAAGCTACAGAGAGGTAATTTGAACAATGCACAATGCAGAGAGGTAATTTGCATAAATAAAGCTGCAGAGAGGTAATTTGAACAAAGCAAGTGAGTGCTGGCGGAAATTGGGCTACTGTTGGCCGAAGGAGGAGGAAGGCATACCTGAAGGCAGGTAAAGGCTAGGACTGTGATAGTGAGGGCTGGAACTTTGAATGTTGGTAGTATAACTGGTACAGGGAAAGAGCTAGCTAATATGATGGACCAAAGGAAGGTTGGTATATTGTGTGTGCAAGAGACCAGATGGAAGGGGATCAAGGCTAGGTGTATTGGAGGCGGGTTCAAATTGTTTTATCATGGTGTGGATGAGAGGAGAAATGGCGTAGGGTTATCTTGAAGGAATAGTATGCTAAGAGTGTTTTAGAGGTGAAAAGTGTGTCGGATAGGGTGATGTTTATGAAGCTGGAAATTGATGGTGTAATGATGAATGTTGTTAGTGCATATGCTCCACAAGTTGGGTGTGCACTGGATGAGAAAGAAACATTTTGGAGTGAGTTGGATAAAGTGGTGATGACTGTACCCAAGGGTGAGAGACTGGTGATTGGAGCAGATTTCAATAGGAATGTTGGTGAAGGGAACAGAGGGGATGAAGAAGTGATGGGTAGATATGGTGTTAAGCCAGGCATGGGCAAACTACGGCCCGGGGGCCACATGCGGCCCGTTAAACGTTTTGATTCGGCCCGCCAAAGTTGAAAAAATTTAATAAATTAACCTTGTTAATGTTTTATTTCCCCTGCAATTCTGATGTTTCCTCACTAGATGGCGCACTCTAGATATATTGGCTTTGTTGAGGTGAAGCGTAGGCCTATTACTCCACGTTTGCACTTTACCCTTTGACCCACCGCCCCTCTATGAAGATGAGCGGACCCAAGAAAAGGAAAGTGGACAGAGAATGTCGAGTGTTCAATAAGGAGTGGACAACTAAATATTTTTTCACTGAACGACGATCATCTGCTCTTTGCCTGATATGCCAAGAAACTGTGGCGGTTTTTAAAGAGTATAATATTAGCCGTCACTTTGCCACAAAGCAAGCTAATTATGCTAGCAAGCTCTCAACAAAAGAACGGGAAGCTGCTGCTGAGAAGGTGGCAGCTAATTTGAAGGCTCAGCAAAGTTTTTTTCACCATCAAACTGCCATTCAAGAGTCAAGTACCAAGGCCAGTTTTATGCTTTCATTCAAAATAGCAAAGGCCAGCAAACCACTGTCTGAGGGCGAGTTTTTAAAAGAATGTATGGTAGAGACAGCAGGTATTTTGTGCCCGGAGACCAAAGACAAATTTGAGAAAATCAGTTTATCACGGCGGACAGTGACTCGCCGTGTGGAACTAATAGATAAAGATATCACTAGCAGATTAAACAAAAAGGCGAAGTCATTCACTTTTTATTCTTTAGCACTGGATGAAAGCAACGATGTCAAAGACACTGCTCAGCTCCTCATTTTTATCCGAGGAATCAACGAAACATTTGAAATAACGGAGGAGTTTTTGACAATGGAGTCTCTGAAAGGACAAGCACGGGGAGAGGACTTGTTTGAACGGGTGTCTGCTGCCATCGAAAACATGAAGCTTCCCTGGAGTAAGCTTGTTAACGTCACCACAGATGGATCTCCGAATTTAACGGGAAAAAACGTTGGCCTGCTGAGGAGAATCCAGAATAAAGTGAAAGATGAAAACCCTGACCAGGATGTCATTTTCCTCCAATGCATCATCCACCACGAATCTCTATGTAAATCGGTGTTACAGCTGAATCGTGTTGTGAATCCTGTGGTGAAACTCGTCAACTTCATATGCGCACGGGGACTTCAGCACCGTCAGTTCATTGCGTTCCTGGAGGAAACTGATGCGGATCACCAGGACCTGCTTTATCACTCCCGTGTCCGCTGGTTGAGTTTGGGCAAAGTGTTTCAACGAGTGTGGGAGCTCAAAGAGGAGATTGGCGTGTTTTTGGAGCGGCAGGGGAAGACTGATGAATTTCCTGAGCTGAGCAACAAGAGCTGGATGTGTGACTTTGCGTTTGCTATGGACGTATTTTCACACTTGAATGAGCTCAACGTGAAACTGCAGGGGAAGGAGCAGTTTGTGCATGACATGTACACAATCGTGAAAGCCTTCAAATCCAAGCTGGCTTTATTCTCCAGGCAGATTTTGAACAAGTCATTCACTCATTTTCCTAGACTAGCCACACTGAAAGAGGCCGGAGGAAAAGTAAAGAAATACAATGAGTCACTGGATGCACTGCACGGAGAATTCTGCCGTCGGTTTTTGGATTTCGACAAAATTGACAAGTCACTTCAATTGGTGGCCTTTCCTCTGTCACAAGACCCCGAAACAGCTCCAGAGGAGCTTCAGCTCGAACTGATCGACCTTCAGTCCGACCCTGCCTTAAAAGAGAAGTTCAGCTCTCTGAAACTAAATGACTTCTATGCTTCACTCAATGATGCCGCGTTTCCAAATCTAAGGCGAAAAGCGCAGATGATGTTGGCTTTGTTCGGCTCTAACTTCGTGTGTGAACAGACCTTCAGCGTCATGAACATCAACAAAGCCAGCCACAGATCCAAGTTAACAGACCTACACCTCAGATCCATCCTGAGAATCGCCACAACAAAACTAACTCCAGACTTTGATGCGCTGGCTAAAAAAGGAGACCAACAACACTGCTCCCATTAAAATGTGTGTGTCTCCGTGATACGCACGTTGTTAAAATAAACAGTACGCGCAGATCAAATATAACGCTTCACAGACTGACTTGCTGCAACTGTTTCGTCCTTGCACTGGTCGTTTTATTGACTTTTGGCACCGGGGAAACAAACTGAATAAAAGGAACAGGACAAGTACATCTGCATCTCCTACCGTTTTTGAAAAAAAAGACAGTCAGGAGGAGAGTGATGGTGATATCCTGAAAGATAACAGAACTTTCAGTGCTTTAAAATAAAATGGTCATTTATTTGATTTTCAGTGTTTAAAGACTCATTTCGAAGTCAGAGATTTTATTGTAATGCTTTTCTTCATTTTCATTGGAAATTAAAGCACATGTTTTCTCCATATCCCAAGATGTGTATTTTTCCCCCAATGAGGTGATGTTTTCAAAGCATGCCATCTATCTGCTCCTGTTCCGGCCCCTTTGTCAAATGTTAGAACTCAATGTGGCCCACGAATCAAAAAGTTTGCCCACCCCTGTCCAGGCATGGGCAAACTACGGCCCGGGGGCCACATGCGGCCCGTTAAACGTTTTGATTCGGCCCGGCAAACTTGAAAAAATTTAACAAATTAACCTTGTTAATGTTTTATTTCCCCTGCAATTCTGATGTTTCCTCACTAGATGGCGCACTCTAGATATATTGGCCTTGTTGAGGTGAAGCGTAGGCCTATTACTCCACGTTTGCACTTTACCCTTTGACCCACCGCCCCTCTATGAAGATGAGCGGACCCAAGAAAAGGAAAGTGGACAGAGAATGTCGAGTGTTCAATAAGGAGTGGACAACTAAATATTTTTTCACTGAACACGATCATCTGCTGTTTGCCTGATATGCCAAGAAACTGTGGCGGTTTTAAAGAGTATAATATTAGCCGTCACTTTGCCACAAAGCACGCTAATTATGCTAGCAAGCTCTCAACAAAGAACGGAAGCTGCTGCTGAGAAGGTGGCAGCTAATTTGAAGGCTCAGCAAAGTTTTTTCACCGTCAAACTGCCATTCAAGAGTCAAGTACCAAGGCCAGTTTTATGCTTTCATTCAAAATAGCAAAGGCCAGCAAACCACTATCTGAGGGCGAAGTTTTAAAAGAATGTATGGTAGAAACAGCAGGTATTTTGTGCCCGGAGACCAAAGACAAATTTGAGAAAATCAGTTTATCACGGCGGACAGTGACTGCCGTGTGGAACTAATAGATGAAGATATCACCAGCAGATTAAACAAAAAGAAGTCATTCACTTTTTATTCTTTAGCACTGGATGAAAGCAACGATGTCAAAGACACTGCTCAGCTCCTCATTTTTATCCGAGGAATCAACGAAACTTTTGAAATAACGGAGGAGTTTTTGACAATGGAGTCTCTGAAAGGACAAACACGGGGAGAGGACTTGTTTGAACGGGTGTCTGCTGCCATCGAAAACATGAAGCTTCCCTGGAGTAAGCTTGTTAACGTCACCACAGATGGATCTCGAATTTAATGGGAAAAACGTTGGCCTGCTGAGGAGAATCCAGAATAAAGTGAAAGATGAAAACCCTGACCAGGATGTCATTTTCCTCCACTGCATCATCCACCACGAATCTCTATGTAAATCGGTGTTACAGCTGAATCGTGTTGTGAATCCTGTGGTGAAACTCATCAACTTCATACGCGCACGGGGACTTCAGCACCGTCAGTTCATTGCGTTCCTGGAGGAAACTGATGCGGATCACCAGGACCTGCTTTATCACTCCCGTGTCCGCTGGTTGAGTTTGGGCAAAGTGTTTCAATGAGTGTGGGAGCTCAAAGAGGAGATTGGCGTGTTTTTGGAGTGGCAGGGGAAGACTGATGAATTTCCTGAGCTGAGCAACAAGAGCTGGATGTGTGACTTTGCGTTTGCTATGGACGTATTTTCACACTTGAATGAGCTCAACGTGAAACTGCAGGGGAAGGAGCAGTTTGTGCATGACATGTACACAATCGTGAAAGCCTTCAAATCCAAGCTGGCTTTATTCTCCAGGCAGATTTTGAACAAGTCATTCACTCATTTTCCTAGACTAGCCATGCTGAAAGAGGCCGGAGCAAAAGTAAAGAAATACAATGAGTCACTGGATGCACTGCACGGAGAATTCTGCCGTCGGTTTTTGGATTTCGACAAAATTGACAAGTCACTTAAATTGGTGGCCTTTCCTCTGTCACAAGACCCCGAAACAGCTCCAGAGGAGCTTCAGCTCGAACTGATCGACCTTCAGTCCGACCCTGCCTTAAAAGAGAAGTTCAGCTCTCTGAAACTAAATGACTTCTATGCTTCACTCAATGATGCCGCGTTTCCAAATCTAAGGCGAAAAGCGCAGATGATGTTGGCTTTGTTCGGCTCTACCTTCGTGTGTGAACAGACCTTCAGCATCATGAACATCAACAAAGCCAGCCACAGATCCAGGTTAACAGACCTACACCTCAGATCCATCCTGAGAATCGCCACAACAAAACTAACTCCAGACTTTGATGCGCTGGCTAAAAAAGGAGACCAACACTGCTCCCATTAAAATGTGTGTGTCTCCGTGATACGCACGTTGTTAAAATAAACAGTGCGCGCAGATCAAATATAACGCTTCACAGACTGACTTGCTGCAACTGTTTCGTCCTTGCACTGGTCGTTGTTGACTTTTGGCACCGGGGAAACAAACTGAATAAAAGGAACAGGACAAGTACATCTGCATCTCCTACCGTTTTTGAAAAAAGACAGTCAGGAGGAGAGTGATGGTGATATCCTGAAGGATAACAGAACTTTCAGTGCTTTAAAATAAAATGGTCATTTATTTGATTTTCAGTGTTTAAAGACTCATTTCGAAGTCAGAGATTTTATTGTAATGCTTTTCTTCATTTTCATTGGAAATTAAAGCACATGTTTTCTCCATATCCCAAGATGTGTATTTTTCCCCCAATGAGGTGATGTTTTCAAAGCATGCCATCTATCTGCTCCTGTTCCGGCCCCTTTGTCAAATGTTAGAACTCAATGTGGCCCACGAATCAAAAAGTTTGCCCACCCCTGTACTAGGGTAATGACCCACTGGGGCCTTTATAAGCCTAGCCAAGCATTCCAACAGTATCTTGCAAGTTTGTGTGACTTAGCAATTATTTTAAGGGGTATATATAAGCTACATCAAGATTTACAAACTACCTCTATCCATTTGATATGTAGATGCTAGACCAAGAGTGTAATTCCAATTTCCCATCCACTGGTCCAGGTTTCTCTTGAATACATTTACGGAAGAGCTCTGCATCACATAGATGGGAAATTAAATACTCAAATAAACAAAATCATGAACTGAAAAAACAAAAAAAAAAAACAAAAAAAAAAAACAAGGAGACAGCCACACCATATAGACCTCACTCAGTTTCTTCTTCATTCTGGTACCTTAGCCATTCGCCTTGAGTGTGGTCTATACAATGGGGCTGTCTCCTTGTTTTTTTGTTTTTCTCAGCTCACATAAATGTGAAGTCTGTTCCAGAGAACAAGAATTCTTTGAGATAGATACCTGCCCCTCCAATGTGTACTATTTATGTCACAAGAAGATTTTTAATCCCTAGATCGAGTACTTCTGATACTATTCATTTTGTGGATATGCAGAATTTCCATCAGAGTGGGATCCAAGGATGGTGTAGATCACCTCTCAAAAGTCTGTAGAAAACAGTATAGCGATAGGGCTTTGAGGTGATCTGCATAGGACATGTCATTTTTGTGTTGGTACACGAATAAACGAGTCTTCGTGGGTTCTGTTTAAGCAGCTTTATTTTATACAAACACATTACAGTAAAGCTTATTTGACGATGACTAAGTAACTTGTATACAAATTAACTGCTGTTTTCATACATGCTTACACACTGGCTGTTTCTTCAAAATGGCAATAGGGATTGCACATGTCTGGAATTTATATGTGCACGCACAACCTCGCATGCTTCTTAAAGACATAGCGCACATGCTACACTCTGATCTACATCCTCCCTCTGAGAAACAGATCATGCAATTTGTCATGAGATATTTAGCATGCAGAAATCACAAATAATGTATAGACATGCATTATATGACACTAAGTACATGTATATATACAATCTAATCCACATTGCTGTGTATTTTGCACTAGGCTTGGAAACTCATCCATGTCGTGTGACATAAAATTGAGAACCAGTTTTTAGTAATTGGAACAGTCTCTGGAAAATGGTTGACCTGTGGAATGTTCGAATTACTCTCTGGAACAGAATCAGACTTTTGAACACAAACTGGTCTGGAAACAATGTCTGACTCGGTCTTTAATTTAGAGTCTGCATTAGAGATACAATGTTGTTTTTGCAATGGTAACGATTCTGGTACAGGAAAAAGATTGTCTGCAATTCCTCCTATACTCTACATCCTCAAAGCTTACCCAATAAGATCTCAGCTTGGCACAGATGCCTGTTATCTGTCCTATTTGATTAAAAGCTTTCATTGTCTGGATTCCTACCGCCTCTCCTTCCCTCAACGAACGAAGAAATCTGCTTGATCTGTCATAACTGGATTTCTGGATATTGCGCTTCTTCAGCAATTGAGCTTTGATAATTTTATTGTTCTTAGAATTAGGCTGCAACAAAGTTGACGAAATAGGTAGCATAGTTCCAGTTTGTCTGGAAAGTAGTGTTTGAGCAGGTGAGCCAAGAACATCATCATGAGGTATGTTTCAGAATTTAAGTAAATTCAAGAATACATCGGTATTGTAAGGCTTTGACTTTTCAAGTAATTGCTTTGCACTCTGTATTGCATATTCAGCTAGACCATTGGATTGTGGATATTCAGGACTACTAGTGACATGTACAAAGTCCCTTTCTCTTGCAAATTTCTGAAACAACTGGCTAGTAAATTGAGTACCATTGTCAGAATAAAGCTTGTCAGGACTACCATGAACTGGAAAATGACATTTATGCTTCGTGTTAACAGCTGTTGAGGTTAAGTTTGGTAGCAGATCAATTTAAAACCAGTTCGAGTAACAGTCTACCAAAACCAAATAGGGTTGATTATTCCATTCAAAGATAGCAGATGCAACAGTAGACCAAGGTAGCTCAGGTATTGGATTTAGCTGATCTGGTTCTTTTTGCAAATGTGCTCTGGTACTATTACATATCAAACAAGAACAACAAACACTATCAATGTCTTTGGATAATGAAGGCCAAAATACTAGTTCTCTAGACATTCTCTTAGTGGATAATAAACCTGGGTGGCCACAATGCAAACTCTGAATGTATTCATGCTGTAATTAAGCAGGAGCAATTATTTTAGGACTTTTGAAAATGATACGATCTTCCATCAATAATTCATCTCTGTAGGAAAAGTACGATTGTACCTCAGGTGATGCACTAAATTGTTTTGACAGCCATCCGTCACTGATGTAGTGATTAAGCTTTTGTGAAATTCAATCAGCCATAGTGTGATCTCTCAACTCAAGTCAAGTGGTGGAAAAATTACGCACTGACATTACATCAAAGTCAAATTTTTTAGCAACAAGCAGCTCTTTTGTACTTCTCGGCAATCTGAATAAAGTATCAGCCAGATAAAGCAATTTACCATTTATTTTATTTATTTATTTATTTGCAGTTGTTTAACCAGGATAGTCCATTGGGCCCAAGGAACCCATTTTCAATGGAGTCCTGGGGAGAAAAGCTCCACATACAGATTATACAAAGATTAAGTTCCACACATAGATTACTTGATGATTACAGAGTAAACATTATACAATTTCAGGTTATAATCATGTCAAATATATTTGAATCAAAAGTAATACATGCAATAGTATTTTTTTTTTTTTTTTTTTTTTTTTTTCTATAGGTAGTTAGATACAGTAGGCTGATAGGTAGTTAGATGCAGTAGGCTGATAGGAAGTTATATGCAGTAGGCTAGGAGATTGTTGGGTATAAGTAGGGAAATTATATACTACAAGCAAGCTTGAAATGTCTATCTGGGATTTGTAAGAAGGGGAAGAGAAGAAGAGTGGACAGTAGGCTATGGGGGATGGGAGCAGGAGCATTGCCATGCTGATGTTAGATGACAATGAAGTTGTTTTTAAAGTATGAGAGGCTAGTGGTAGTACGAATGGAGGGTAGGGAGTTCCATGAGCGAGCTAGTGAGAAGGACAGGAGGTTTTGTCCTGGGGTGGAGGGTCTGTAAACCTCAATAAGGTTTTGATTGTTTGATCTTAGAAGTCTTTGGGTGTGGTGCATTTTAAAGGTAGTTGAGAGGGAGGGACAGAGGTATGGTTGGAATATGAGTTTATGGACATAGGTAAGCTGAGTGTAGGAAAGGTAGTTGGGGAGTTCTAGCCAGTTGAGTTTGTGAAGAGGTATACAGTGATGGGTTGATGATTTGTTGCTGGTGGCAAATCTGGCTATTTTATTGTAGCATGAGGACAGTTTGGCTTTGAGAGATGATTGTAGGTTTGTTAAAGAGGGCACCATAGAGAAGGGAAGGAAGGAGAAATGTGGTAGAAAGAGTAAGTTTAGTAGTTGGGGTGAGGAACCGATTATGTCGGTAGAGCATGCCGAGTTTTTGATGGTTTTTATGTTTAGTAGCAGATGGGAGTTGAAATTAAGCTTGTCATCGATTTGGACTCCTAGTAGTTTGGTTTCAGATACCAGCTCAAGAGGTGTGTTATTTTGGCTAGTGATAGAGAATAATTTCCTGTCAAAGTTATTAGTTTTAGAGGGAGTAAATATCATTAGTTTAGTTTTAGCAGCATTAAGTGCTAGATGGTTGTCTTTCATCCACTGTTCAGTGGAGGAGAAGGCATCTTGAGTAAGTTTTAAAAGGGTTGGGATGGATGAGGCAGCACAGATAATTGTTGAATCATCTGCATATTGAATAATGTTTGCAAGAGGGACAGAGTGGGAAAAGTCATTAATGAAAATATTGAAGAGGAGGGGGCCCAGTATAGAACCTTGTGGGACACCAGTGGGGGTGTTGAGAAAGGAGGAGGTGGCTTTCTTCCACTTAACAGCTTGTTGCCTATTAGAGAGATAGCTGGTAAACCAAGTAAGGGATGATAATGCAAGGTTTAGTTTAGATAGTTTAGTAAGAAGTAAGTTATGAGAGATAGTGTCAAAGGCTTTAGAAAGATCGAGTAGGATGGTAGAAACAGTGAGGCCAGAGTCTCTAGCTTTATTCACAGTTTCTAAGAAGGATAGGAGGGCTGTCATGGTACTGTGATGGGGTCTGAATCCATGCTGGGTAGGAGTTAATAGGTTGTTATCTAAGAGATGGGGAAGGAGTTGAAGATGGATACATTTCTCAAGGATTTTTGAAATGGGAGAGGATGGCGATGGGACAGAAGTTGGTGATATTAGTATTAGTTCCACCTTTATGGAGAGGAATGATGTAAGCTTTTTTCCAGATTTGGGGAACATTGCCTTCTTAGATGGAACGGTTGATTAGGATACTGATGGGAAGAGCAATGGCTTCAGCAGCTATGCTGAGGAAGTATGAGGGAATGTTATCAGGGGCATTGGTGCATGGTTTCAGTTTCTGTAGGAGTTTTTTTATGGTGGAAGTAGGAATCATTTTAATGATGAAGGCTGGGGGTTGAGAGGGTGGGGGATCAGGAAAGAAAATTGAGGTGGAGGTGGGTGAGGAGAAGTGGAAGTAGTTGGTTGGTTGTTATTTGAGAAAGAGGAAGTAAGTTTGGAAATAGATTCTATGAAAAAAGAGTTGAATTGTGTGGCAAGATCAGTGTCTTGTGTATTTGGGCAGGGTATTGGGTTTTCTATAGTACCAGGTTTTAGGAGGGTGTTTATGCCTTTCCAAAACATTTGAGGGTTAGTTTTATGTTTGCTTTGAAGTTGGGAGAAGTAGTTGCGACGGTCTACATAGATAAGCTTATAACTGAGTTACGAAGGGTTTTGTATTCATTAAGGGTAGATGAGGATTTGGTCCTGTGATATTGTGTCCAGGCTTTGTCTCTAAGTCGCATGTTTGTCAGTGTATTTTTTGTTAACCAGGGGCTAGATTTCTTTTTTATTCTTTTAGTTATTAAGGGAGCGTAAGTATCTAGAAGATTTAGAAAGGTAGTATTGAAGTGAGTGATTGCATTGTTGAGGGGTAGAGTTTTTAAAGGGTACCAGTTAATGGATTTTAGGGAGTCAGAGAAAGCTTCTAGGTTAAAGTTTTTACGGCATCGGGTAGTGATGTAATTATGAGTAACTTGCAGGGGAGAAGGAAGACGTGTTGTGAAGATGGGAAGGTGGTCACTGAGGGAGTCAGGAAGTGTTCCACTTTTGGGGTAATAGTGATGGTGGGAGAGTAGAATCCAGTCTAAGATGTTGCCACTAGTGAGGTCTTTGCATGGCCTAGTTATGGAGTTGATGAGTTGAGAGTAGTTATATAGGTTGATGTTGAGGGAGTCAGTAGGGGATAGAATGGAGGACCAGTTTATGTTGGTGTCCCCCATGATTATAGTTTCATTACAGATGTTAGTTGAAAGCCAGGAGAGGATTTCTTCGAGTATTGGTATATTGTTTCCAGGGGGTATGTAAAGGGAGGCTATGCATATATATTTGTGTTTGTTTAGCTGAAGTTGGGCTTGTATTAATTCTGCATTACTGAATTGGGGAATGTGTTTGTTAAAAGGTGTTATGCATAGGGAGGATGAGTAGAGTAGAGCTACTCCACCACCCTTTTTATGGGTTCTATCTGTTCTGATGATAGAGTAATTGGGTGGCACTATCTCTTCATTTTTGATATGAGGTTTTAGCCAGGTTTCAGAAATGGCTAGGATGTCAGGTTTATTGTGGAGTAGCCAGGCATGTAGATTTGGAATTTTGTTGGTTAAGCTTTGTGCGTTGAGAGATGCAAATAGGATGGATTTAGATATTGAGGAAGAGGGGTGTGGGCCTGGGTTAGTGTAGACCATTGCGAAATTACAATTTTGCAATTTCAGCATCATTCTTTGTAATCTCACTGGAGCAGAAAGCATAGGTTTGTTTAGAATAGTAACTATAGAGTCTGATGATCATATTCAATTTGAATAGCTCGACCATAAATATAATCGTGAAACTTGGAACATGCAAAAACTACTGCTAAAAGTTCTTTCTCAATTTGAGCATAATACATCTCAGTTTGAGTAAGTGTCCCAGATGCATAGCTTACTTGTCTGCCTGCTAAAATAACTGCACCAAGACCAAAATTAGAAGCATCACAGGATAGGACAACTGGTTTATTCACATCATAGTACCTTAACGGGAGGGGGAGGTTGCAATTTTCTGCTTAAGGTCATCAAAAGCCTTCTGATGATGATGTAACCATGACCATACAACATTCTTTTGTGCTGCCAACTCACTGAAATCTGGTATAAACTTGCCCAAATAGTTGACCATGCCTAAAAATGCTGTAAAGTCTGCACATTATCTGGTGCTAGCATCTCTAAAAATAGCTGTTTGTTTGGGTTGGGTTTTAAGCCTGTACCTGTAACAAATGTCCCACATAGGTTAATTCTGTAAGTCTGAAATTGCAATTCAGAGGATTGAGCTTCAAATTTACTTCACGTGCTTATCTAGAACTTTCTTGAGGTTTCTGTCGTGCTCTGCTTCACCATAGCCTCCAACTAGTAGATCATCTACTATTATAGCACAAGGATAACCTGAATAAATTGTTTCATTGCACACTGAAAAACTTCACTTGCAGAATTTATTACAAATGGCATCCTTAGAAATCTATGTCTGCCAAAAGGGGTACTAAAGGTAGTTAGAAATGAGGATTTGCGACCAAGCGTCAATTGCCAAATGAACTCTTTGCATCCAAAACAGAAAATGCAGTAACATTTGGTATTAGAGCTGCAACTTCCTCTACTGTGCGCAGTGAATGACATGGCGTCTTTAATGCTTTGTTCAAATCTCTAGGGTCAATGCATATTCTGAATTCATCTGAGCCTTTCTGGTGAGTGGCTACCATGGATGACACCCATTTAGCTGGTTCTGTGAATGGACAAATAACATCTTGCTGCACGATCTTGTCCAGCTGAGCTTTGACTTTATCTTGCATAGCTATCGGAATTCTTCTTAATGGTCTGACCACGGAGTGACTTTGAGGTTTAATTTCATAGAATACACAACTGGAAGCTTGCCCAACTTGTCAGTGAAAACATCAGCATACTCTGAGAAAATGGCTTCTGCAAAACTTGAACTTGGAACTGCATTCACATGATGAACTTCTTTAGCAAAAGAAAGCAAATTCATTCTCAGATTATCTTTGAGACCTAATAAAGATTGCACTGGTTGTCAGACTACATAAAATAATAAGTTGTAACAGTTCTCATCCAAATAACATGGAAGTATTACTGAACCTTCGGTTTGAATTTCTTCACCTGCATATGTAACGTCTCACACTCCTGGTTACACTGAGTGGTTCACTGGTTCTTACTTTTGCATATGTATCTGCTGATATAACAGTGTACTTTGATCCAGTGTCTACTTTGAGCTCTGTGGATTTCCCATTGATCCAAACTCTGCAAAACACTTCTCTCCTTGTTAATAAGTTTACTGCGTCAGCTTTTTCCCAGCACTGATACACCATCTACATAGAAAGCTGATTGTTTTGTCTCTACTTGATCAACTTGTTTTCTTGTATGACCTTTCCTTACAACTGTGTGAGGCTTTCTTGATTTGCAAAACTTTTGAAAGTGGTTTCTTTTTTTACACTTATGGCACTGCTGACTATATGCAAAAAATTCTCTCTTTTAGATTCATGATTTGCACCACAGTTTTGACAGTTAACAATAAAGCTAGACTTGGGTTTTGCTGACTCATTCTTGCATGGCACTTAGATGGTGGTGGAGCTTGCACTTCTAGAACTTTCTGGAATACTCAGCAGCTTCTTCGGAATTCCTGTGGTTGCTCTTTGCTTAGGCCTATTTCTGCTTGCCACTCATTGCATACTGTCTACGTTTGGTCTGGACCTTACTGAAAACATGCTTTTGTCATTTGTAAGCGCGTTCGTGTGCCTTTCTGTCACCTCATGGATCTGAGAAATCTATATTGCCTTACTTAATGTAAAATCACTGTCAAGATGCAAAATTTTCCTCACAGCAGCACACTATTAATATCACATACATGAATTTCCATAAGTTTCTTGGACTCTGCATTGCTTTTATGAATTTCAATAAGTAAAGACAACAATGCTGAACCATCGGCTACCAGAATTGCTAAAGGCAAAAATGCAAAAGTAGTTACTTGGAAATTTATCGATCGAGGCAGGCATGGAACAGTCATGCATTCCCACTTCTTAAAGTCGTCGCTTTAAGAAACATTCAAGAACTTTGCAATGCAACTGAGCAATTCATGAGCACTGAAATACTCTTGTAATCTCTTATAAGAAACACCTTTCTTTAATATAAGAAACTCATTAAGCAACTGCACAATGCGAATAATCAGATTTTGGTTGCCCAAATTCAATGCCTTTTGAGATATATGCACTTTGTAAATGACTAGACGTAATACACTGAAATGTTCCCAAAATGGAGGCACCTTGCCAGGCAACTCCTTACAGTACAAGAAGCACTCTGTATTGGTGGCACTCTGTGAACAGCCACACCCAGCACAAGAACTTTTCTTCAAACAACCATGTTTCAATTGAATTACATGAGATAGTTGCACTTTACACAAAGTGAACTCTCTGAAATACATGCACAATAATACGCACACACTGTAAGCACTTTTACACACTCTGAGATACTTCGAATGACTTTAGTTTTTTTTTTATATCAAATGAAGTTGTAGTTATGCCCAAACACAGCACTTTGCCCAACAGCAGTCGCCTTGTTTACATTTTTTTTTTCTACTGGGCCCCTTCTCTTTCTCATTTATTTGTTATTCCTTGTGCTCGTTTAAACCCTTTTTCTTTTTATGCCCAGCATACTTTCCTTGTGCTCATTTTACTCTAAATAAACCCAGTTATGCCTTAAACACACACTTTCTGTTTTAACCATGCTTGTTTTGTACTTTAACATGCTTGTTTTATCTTTACACACATTAGTTTTGTCAAACATTTTTATCTTAATCATTTTCTTTAGTTAAACATTTTGAGCTTTCCGCTTGCCTGATAAGGTGGTTTATGCCCTTGTAATGCCTCTTCTTGCCTCTGCATCAAGTAAATAATTTATGTTGCTTTTCATTAACTTTAATTCCTTCTGGTTATGTCCGCACTGTTTTTTCTTGGTTTTACCTTCGCTGTCACTTTTACATCTCATGGGTCCAAATGTTTTATTCTTTTCCATCCCGGTTCTGACACTGTGTCACTTTCGTGTTGGTAGATGAATAAACTAATCTTCATGGGTTCTGTTTAAGCAACTTTATTCTATACAAACACATTACTGTAAGCTTAACTGACGACGACTAAGTGACTTATATACAAACTAACTGCTGTGATCATACATGCTTACACACTAGCTGCTTCTTCAAAATGGCACTACAGATTGCACCTTTCTGGAATTTATACATGCACTCACAGCCTCACATGCTTCTTAAAGACAGAGCACACACACTCTACAGTCTGATCTACAGGACATGTTGTTTACCCCCTATATTATTTTTGAAAAGAACCTCTGTGGAAATTTCAGTTGTTGCATGTGCCTAGACAGTTACATACAGAAAATCGCATTACACTCAATATGAGGTCCGATGAGGGCCGAATACAGTGGAATGATGACTTCCTTGGAACTAAATGCCATGCCCTTGCTTATAAGTTGAGCAATATAGAATGATTTCTTTACTACCTTAGACACATATTGGTTGAAAGCTAGGTTACTATCTACATGTATTCCTAAATCCTTGACACCTGATTCTACTCTTATGGCTGTGCTATCAATGAGGTAATTTACTAGGGTGGTTGACTTCTCAAAGGATACTATTACACATTTCCTGACATCGAGTTTTAAAACCATGGCTTTGACACCAGTCATTTGTCTGTGTTAGCCCTTCCTACAGGATGTTAGTGTTTTGGGGGGGATTCAATGACTGCTCCTACTTTACAATCTGCAAACTTTGTCAGCCTGAGGCCCTTGACATTGGCCTTGACTTTAGAGAAGTAGATGGCAAAAGAAGTAGATTCAGCACAAAGCCCCAGGGAACTCTACTAGTGACCGGCCTCTTTGTGGAGGTGGTCTCCCCATCCTAACTTCTTGGTTTCTATCTGAGAGCTAGCTGGCTATCCAGCATGTAACATATGGGTTTATGTCTACATACATGAGACTGTTTACAATGACTGAGTGGGGTATCATATCAAATGCCTTTGTCCTCATCCATTTACTTGGTGACCTTCTCAAAGACCACCAGAATGAGTAGACATGATCTGCCCTTGATGAAAACTAAACTGGTTTGGATGTAGTGTTTGAAGGTTTTCTGTCCTTTTTAATCATTTCCATGATTATTTTCATATGCAAAGCCATAGAATTATCAGACTTAAGTGTTTGTAGCTCCTGGGGTTTGTTGATGGCTCAGCCTTGTGCAGACAGTTGACTGTTGCAGCATTTTTGCCCTTAGAAAATGCATCTAGGAATTGCTCCCTAGTGATAGTTGGGGGGAGGGGGATAGTGGCTGAGGGAAATTGGGGTTGGGTTAAAATTGGAGCTGAATTTGTCAGGTAGCAGCATTGCTGTAACTTCCAGCTCTGTGTTGGTGATTCATTTAGAAGAGTGGAGGGGAGTTTCTTGTTTAGGATCTGGCATTGAGCAGTAACACCTTTAGTTTCCCTTGGGTTGGTTTTGCTACATCAGAAGGTTTGTCAGTTTGGCATTGCCTAACAAAGGCACTATGGAGGAGGATAATATTTTAGCCAATATACAAAACCTAGAGGGGACAGATATAGACCATCCTTGCAAAGCAAGTGGTCAGTTGACCATATCCTCCCATGCTAACAAATACTGTAACCCCTTGTAGTAACACCAGAAACTAAGCTAATTATCAAAGTCAATCATCTTTTGTTCATACTGTGATATCATCCCTGGCGAAGGCAGAATTCTGCTCAATACTAGGCACATACCATCCTGGGATGAACAGTTTGAGAACTCCACAATGTCTCAGTTCAGGCAGGTATGTCTCAAGGTCATTTACACTCACATGAACTCTATGACTGAGTCATACTGGTAGCTGTGGTCTAATGTCTTGACTGCATGGGTGTTTTGGTGGATCCTGACCACTGACAGACAACTCACTACAATTTTCTCCTCATTCAGCCTGGTAAGTGGGACATCCACATCTGTATGTTTCACAATGGAGCCTTCTATGATTAAAATATTGGGAAGTGTGTTGGCTTGCCTTATGCACTTTGTAGTTGAGGCTCCAAAAGGTGTGACTGCGTGTGTTGTGTTGGGTGGAGTGCTTTTGGGGTAACTGGGGATTATTTATTTTTTTGTAGGAAGTATGTTTAGGAGGTCTTTGGGCTTTAGGGAGGTTGTTTTTAAGTATATGTTAGTGTATGTGGTGGGTTAGTACTGTATGGTGGTTATAATGCTTACTGTACTGACAACCTGATTGGTATTTTGCGACAGACTTTTTTCTCCAATGACAACATGTAATTACATCGCTCTCATATTTTATATGTTTCTCTACGGATTAGTTGGTTGTCAGTGAACATGAGTTAATTCCTGTATAGTCTCTGGATGCTTGTATCTACCACGCTACCAGCAGAGAAACTGGGAAAGTGTTCATCCAAGGTGTCAGGTCATTTTTAGGTAAACTACAAACAGGTTGTACAGCAGGCTAATTTGAGCATTGTGAGGGCAGAAACTACAACTAGGCTATGTATGACTGAAGTCATGTGGCAGTGCTCATAAGAGCTTAAACAAGTTGCTCCTTGCACAACCTAGTACTGGATAAAAGTTACAGGAAGCGTTATAGGTTTCTAAGTTGCCCGATTCTACACAAGGCACAATACCATTGTGTGCTGAGCAGCAGAAATTATAGACTCCAAGTAACTAAACCAACTAAAAAAACCTCTGGCCAATGAAATGATCTTACTTTAAGCCTATCTGTGGGTTTCCCCAACTCAGACTAGGCTACCTTTCTACTGCCACTAGAATTGCAGTCCCAATATTTTAAATGCATAACCACACTTTAATTAGCCAAATGTGAAAAGGTACTAGAAACAAATCAAACTAGCTACAACAATTAATTTCAATGTGACTTTAAGGCAAACAAATCAGTAATGGGAAACGCACTTTAATTTCAAAGCACACTAATAACATTATCAACCCCCCAAACACAGATACTTAAACCATCTGTATTACATAACACACACAAGTTAAATCAATTCCAACACTTTCAAAAGTGAATCTTTCCTGTTTAGTCTAGAATTAGGGGTTACCACCATTTAGCTTTAGAAAATTCATGATGACTACATTATCAACAATATGTCCTTTTTCCATTGTGGTATGATGGTGCATTGTGAAAGGCATGGCTTTAAGTCACCTGATTTTTCTCCTAAGTTGGTTCTGGCTCTGCCTGTGATGATTAGGTTATACATGTTGTTTCATATTTGCCCTCTACCTATTGTTGGCTTAATCTTGGGTCCTACTAGGCTTGTTAAAGCTTGTTTAGATTTACTGGGGGACACATTTTCCAGAACATTTGGTCTTTTTTGTAAGTGTTTTATTTTTCTGTCAGTACTAAAAGAGGCTTTTATTACATTCATTCTCAAAAATCTTTCTTACATCCAAAACTTCTGGAAAATTACTGCTCATCTCTAACACTGCTATCTTAGGTGTGGTTACTTATCCAGTGGTTTATATGTAGATGCATTCTTATTTACCATTTCCTGACACTCTGACCCATCCCATACTGGGTTTTATATCTAGGCTCAGAACTGAGACAGCCCTTATTTGGACTGCTAATGACCTTTATTATGGTTAGAGAGCAAACAATATATTTCATCTTGGTATTTGTTAATCTCTCTTTGGCTTTAAATACCAAAAATGATGACAGCATCTAGGTCTAATAATGTCTGACAGCATTCTTCCCGTTACCAAGCTCAACTCGCTTGTGTTTTATCTCTCAGATTGTATACAGAGGGTGGTATCAGGAACCAACTTCTCTAGTAGTCATCCTATGGAGTGTGGAATATAGTCTGCAGCCTCTTAGGCAATTTGCTGAAGAGGTCATTCTTATCCATTAAGTACAATATTTAGCTTTAACTCTCCCACAGTAAGGAGTCTGTGGCATGACTCTACCACTCTTAAAGACTGCTTGAAGTCAAAATTCCTTTGGATAATGGAAAGTTGGTTTTAGCTTAAGCCAGCAAACACAAAGATATATCTCTTAGATCTGGAATTTTATTCTGTCTTCTGACTTCATTACAATGCCCTGTTGGCCGGTGTTATCTTTGCTACAGTACTACAGAGTGCTTTATCGTGGGCTGCTGGTTGGGATATGATGTGGCTAAAAAGGTGCAGAATAATACAGTGAGGTTATTAACTTGGAGCTCCTGTTCTTGTCACACTACTCCTCTGCAGTGAGATCTGCCCTACCTCCCACTCTTTACTTACTGGATCCTGATTACTTAAAATAGCTGTTGGTTTGATTTCACATCTCCATGCCAGATTCCTCAGTTTATTAGGAAAGGGTCTGCTAGCTGTCAGGAAGGTTCATATCTTTTGCTTACCTTGCCCTGCTCTTCTAGAATCAACCGCTTTTCTGCTTTGTATAAACAAGATGCTTCCTTTTGAAAATCCAGGAAATATGATCTACTTAGAAGAGTATTCCTAAACTCTGTGTAAGAACAGCTCTTGGAATACATTACACAATTACTTTTATAAATTATGTGTCCAAGATATTATTTTTTTTTCTTTTAGCTTTGTACAATATTTAGGATGATAAGCATATTCTATGAAATGTGCCACCCATCAAGAAGACTGTCAATCCAAAAATTACACATTATATCCATATCAGATTCCCAGCTGCATACAAAATAACTGGCTATAGCTGGTCTTCTGACACTGTAGCAATTACATTTCATAACTCTACCTGCCTTTGCAATAAACAGTCATAAAAGATATCAACTGAAAATGCACATCCTGATTTATTTGTATTTTGAGCTGCCTTGACACATCTGGAGCACAAATACTATTGTCAAATGCTTCTTAGTGCTCAGTTCCCCACTGCAGAAATCTCATACTGATGACCTAACATAACTACGTATTAATGTTGGAAAATGAGCATTCTGCTGGCAGACAGTTAGTACTTCAAGCCCTCCCCTTTTCAGAGTTTGACATGCATTGCGTCATACAGTATATGTCTACTTCTGGTATTTTCAAGCAATAAATGCATTATACATGTAGTTTTCTTCAGATGTACTGACTGCATCCACACATCAGCAAAGTACATTGTGTAAGTAAACTTTCTATAACAGCAGATATCCTCAAAGATCATAATTGCAGTAGTCTAAGCTATCTAGGTTATATTCTGCCAAGGATATGACCACTGGCCAGCTTTCAAAGCTTCAGGACACCTCTGACACAGCCTAACCTCTGTGGGGTTTGAGGATAGCCCCAAAAATGCAGAGGTTAGGTGACCAAAAGCTTCAGAGCTTTCTTACCCCAAGAATGGAGGCTAGAGCCCTGAAAGGAAAATGCTAGGAAAGGAAAACACCAACATATAAAACATATGCTATTTACAAATGAGAGTAATTATGCATACTAGCAATACACCAAAAACATCAAGGGGATGGAGGTAGTACACTGTATGCATTCATACAGCCTGTTCTTTTCAGAATGTAAATGTACTCCCTAATACTTACAAAAACTTCCTCATGCGTTCACAGATTAATACTAAGCTAACTGCCCTTGTGGGCCATTTTAAGCCTAGCCAATTACCACATGTGGGAATCAAAGCCTGCACCTTGTGTCTGTAAAGTAAACACCTTAACAATTATGTCAGCCTCCCACTCTCAATACATTATGGTCTATATACTCCACATGCAGTTTGCAGTTTTGTCTCTGGAGATGTCACATCACTAAGTACTCCAAAGTCATATATGCTGTTTCTCTTCTTACATGTATATTAAAAAAGTTAACCAATAAAGTACCTCAACTTTTACTCAAAAATCATGCAACAGTTCTATAAAAGAATATGTTGTGAGCTATACAGACAACAAAATCAATGACAGTCAACACCCCCCCTATGGCTGTGGTTTGCCTTTTCTTTTCCAACATAATCCCAGAAGACTACAAGAAGTTTGGCAGTGAAGTGTTAAGTTTCTGCTCTGAGGCAAGAAAAAGAAAACAGACTACTAACACCAAACTTGGCACGCTCTACAGGACCAAACCGTACCTCACTCACCAAGCAGACTAGCCACAGCAAGAACCCACTTACTATCTATCGTCTTCTGTTGCTCACGTTTTCACCAGCATACGCAAGGCTGACATTAATAATCTAGAATTCTGCTATAACAAAATAGCTCCGTTTGCAGCCAATCATCTGCACAAAACTCATCATTCTCCACTCTTCAGCAACTCAACTGGCTGGAGCTTCCCAACCTGTTAACTCTAAACGAACTTACCTTTGCCCACAAAGTCATACGCAACCCCAGTAACTGCCCTGCAGGTCCCTTAGGTCTTCCAACAGACTTATGCTAAAAGTTACCCAGTGTCACAACTATCATAGTGACTCCCTCTATTCCAATAAAATAGCCAAGGTCTGGAATGCTCTTCCTCAGCACATCCAAAATCAATCCCAACATCTCATTTAAAAAAAGCCTAAAAGAATATCTCCGTAGCAACTGGCCCTGCATTTCACCTGGTTAATTCCTTTCCCACATGTCTTCACATTTCTCTTTCTCTAGTACCTCTCTCCTGCACCGTAAGCAGCTAGTGCCTATATCCCATACCTAGATCTGATTTTTTTATTTTTCTGTTAGATCTTGATTATTCCAGTTACTAATATGTCTGTAATATGTTATACTACGTTTGTTTAAAACTACTGAGTTTCTTTAGTAACTTTGTTAATTGCTTTATTAATTGCCAAACTCATTTTATGACTACTTGTTGTATATTAAATTGTTAATGTACTGGAGCTGTTCTCCCTGGGTCTCCGCTGAAAACGGGCTACTTGCCCAGTCAGACACTACCCGGTTATGAAATGTAAATAAATAAAAATAAATAAATACTACAAAAAAACACATACACAAATGATATGCATATTTAAAACATATTTAATTGATTGACAATTAAAATATTCAGAATACAATATATCAGTAGTTAAAAACAAATCAAAACACATTTGTGAACATTTTTAGATGACAGTGTTAAGCCTCATTTCTTAATTAAAAATTTTGTGATGTCAGTCCCATGTTTAGAGGCAGCTGAAAGTCTTTTCATTTGGCTTCTCTCTTTTGCTTGTTTTGCAGTCCTCTGAAGGCAAAAGAAAATGCAACATATAAGTATTTTATTGTATACTTTGTTTACTTTAGATTTATTTACCGGCTAAGTGAACTTGTCCATTGGTCATCTCTACCTACAACACAGGTCAGAAAAGAATTATACAAATGCACAAAACTATTAGTTGAGAGGTGAAATAATGCAAGTAGCATTCAAAATCTGGCATTAGAATTCTTGTAAAGATAAACAACATACAGATATGTGTTTGTTACAAACTTAAATAGGACAAAGAAGAGTTTGTTATACACTATATAAATGTTGTACTTCGAGGAGTATATGAAGTGCTGCAATTCATATTAGCCATGCTTTACACATTATTCAAAGTTCATTTTATATCATATTTTTACTTGCCTGCTTAACTGCATACCTGATTCAATCACTTCTTTCATTCATTTAGTTACTTTTTGCTGATTAAGCAATGTTCAGCTCTGTACAATGTACATTTGGTTGGTATACTCTAAAATAAAGTGGCCAAAGCCTGCAGTTATTTTTTCTTTGTGCGTCTTTCCACTGTGCCTGTTGATCATCAAGCCTCCTCCATTAGGCATGCCCATTCATTCTCCCATCCTGAGTGCGCACTCACAAGTGATGGGGAGATCTGGACAGAGGGGCATAATACAGGCAGCCTTAAAAATGGTTTGTGCATCCTAAATGAAAGCGTATTTATGCAGGCCTAACTCATCCCCTGGGTGGAGGAATAGATGACCTGCATCACTATGAGAATAATAATGACCTCTTCTGCTAGCTATGTCAACTGTCTTAGCCTGTAACTGGTCTTGCATCTCCTGGGCTGTAGTCAGGACTCTCTTTTCCTATGCCACCAGAGCTAAAGCCTGCAGTTAAAAAAAACCAGAAACCATTATGCTGCTGTGCAGCTGCACTCAGAATTCCAACGTTTCAACAGGCAGGCATGTGTTAAGTTTTGCAAAGTAAATAAAATGTTCTTATAAATTAGCCAGCCATTTATGAGGAGACACTCTCAAACTGCATCTCTAATAGTCAGCACCAAAATGGAGCAACCAGACATATGCTGTGTATCCTAGCATGCAAATTTGAAACAATTATTTATTTTAATGAGCTATCCTACAATTTAAAGAGAACCCTGGCATATTTATCATGACTATTTTATTTTTACCAAGTTATATACTTAGTTAATTTTCTCCAGAATACCTGGTTGGCCATTTTTAACTAAATCCTGCTATTTTATATTGTATTCTTTCAGTACTGAGAAGGTATGCTGTGTGAAGATATGCTCTTTCCAGGAAAGGGGTAGAGTTAAATTTGGTGATAGTGATAGGGGAAGCAGATTCAAAGATGTTAGTTACAACCATGGTTATCACCAGAGCAGCAGTAAAGTGTGGCATTCACCAGAATTCCTCTTCAGAGGAAGAAAAGGCCCCTTCAAATTTTAAGGATTTTATCTGTCAGTGGCTTTCCAGCTGTAGTCAGTCACTGGAACCCAAACTGCTGACTTAAAAATTATGTTATATTTGCATCACTTGCCTATTAATAGTTCTATCTTTATATTAGAATGTCACATGGTGTCCTTCCAGTAGTACTTCTTTCATAACTGCATCAAAAATTACTTCATAAGTGTTAGGCAAATGATAAAGCCCTGACTACAAACTAAATGACCAGAATTTGATAAGCAGTCCGGGCTCTAGAAAAGCTAGGGAAGAGAGGATGGTAGAGAGTGTCCGTTCACTGCTTGGATGACATCTTGTGGGAAAACTGGATGTTGTACCCACAGAGTGTAAACCTCTTGAGCATACTGTACCAGTGACATGTGCACAAGCCAGGGAAGTCAGCCTGCAGAGGTATGCTGCCTGCAGCAGCAAGCACACAGTGGAGCTCAGAGAGCTGCCACAAGGGGGAGGCAACTTCAGGGGGGATGGGCAGGCCACTGCTCCCTTAATACTCAACTTTCACCACTGGAAAAAAGGTCAGAAAAGCCATGTAGTAGGTATGAATGGGCTGCAGTGCTCTTGCCTAGACAAGGATGCATGGCTGCAGCAGAGTACAATGAAGGGGACAGTTGGATGGACACACGCAGCCATCAGAAGGGGTCTTGCGGAGGTGCAAAGAAAAATCTTGAGCAAATGTCAAGTGACTATTGACCAAGAACAGAGTTACAACAGAAACTGTACTTCCTCCATTATTAGCACTTGCAAACTGTAATCATTGTCTGGCAATCAGCACAGAGGATTAAAACTACTGATTAAGAAGATGAGTCCTGCAGTCTAGCTTTTGATTCCATCAGCTTCCATTTGAATACTGTACGACTCTGTGCAAGTCACTTAAAATTGAACGTGCTCCAGGGGAATTAGGATAGACTCCTCAATAGTATCATGGACTGCATTCCTAGTAACTAAAAAAATGATCAAATCCAGGGACTGGAGCATTATGTCATCTCCAAATTACTTCTGTTACATTCAGATTCAGACCGGTGTTTATGTTCAACAAAGCTTCCTAAAAGCATATTTATTTTGCATTTATAACAAGCTACAAAACTAGATCAATGCTTAAAGACATTCAGAGAAACACGAATAAACCCTTTTATACATAGTGTGCACATCAATATTTTCATCTGAACATCTGTCACTTAAGGACAGGAGCTACCCTGTCCTGTAGTCTGCTTCCAGTTAAGCTCAATTAGAAATAACATCAACAATCAACATCTGATCTGAGGAACATGGCTAAACTGTTGGAAATGCTGTAATTAATGAATTAAATCTGGTAACAGCACTGTGAAAATGCCTCTGTTCTAGCAGATGCAAATGAGGGACTGGGATATTAATGATGGTATCAAAAGATGAAATAACACAGGAAGCCTTGCAGGTGTGAAGCTATAAGTAACTGAAATGTAATGAAGAGCGCACACATTTCTCAAAAGCTCTTGCTATGGAACATAAAATTTCCCTTTCCAGAGTGTGAAGAAAGGAAACAAGGTAATGCGACAAGACTACAGAATGCTCCAGGTAACCTGGAGATGGGAAAAAAAAAAAAAAAAAAAGGTAAGAAACTTTAAATATGCAGCTGGAGAAGAAGATGGGCAACTTTAAAAATAACAGGAAACACTGAAAGAGCAGAAAATACAGTTGGGTGAGGTATTCACTCCACTGTATCTTGAAATGACATTATTATGGATCTCTTCATTATGGCTCATCCATCTTTTGTTCACCTTTTTTTTAACGTATCAGAGTCCAATGAATACAATCAATTCATCTCATGGTCAGTCTCCAGTCATCTTTATTAGCGAGACTTAAGTTTATAGTGCTGAATGTGTATATTTATTTGAAGTTTATTAATTAGAGTCAGTGCTGTAACAAAGCATATACCATATACACCATAGTGTGCACTTTTTTGAAATAGTTATTTTCTGAAATTCAACTAGTACATGCACTAGAATGCCAATAAACATTATGACATAGTTACCACATTATTTTATTAAGTGATATATTTTTTATAATTACTTTTTTTCCGATTACCTGGCTAGCTACATTTTTAAGCATGTCATAACAGCTTTTATCACCATAAAAAGGTATGCTGTCTGGAAAACACAGAAGGAGAATCTGTTTGAGAAGCCAGATTAATAAAAAAGTAGCAGCATCAGCAGTTTTTGAGTTGCCCGGCATTGACTTGGTGGTTTCTGAATTGTCTCAGACAGCTGCACTATCTGCGCCAAAATAATGAAATGCATTCCATGGCTCATCATGGCAGCAGTGTTAAATTAAAAGATAATCCCCAAAGCACACATGGCATGTGTTAATGAAAGGAAATATGACGAAAGGAGCAACAAATGTTTGTCAGTCAAAACTATTTAAACAGACTGTCTGGAAAAAAAAACATGGAAGTGAGATTGTCAAGAAAGGCAGAAAGCCAGGGGATCAGAGTACAATTTCTGATCTCTGCAAGGATGACTATATTCCTTGCACAAGGACCAGCAGTTTTAAAAATACCTAACCACTTCATTAATGTTACAATTCATGGCAACTTGAATGAACAACGAGATATACTCAAAGCACTGAAAAAAAACACGTTAAGGGTACGAAGAGAGGTATTCAAGTTTGAAAGTTACAGCTCAGATTATCATTTTGAGTTTACAGACGTGTGCATTTCATACTGCAGGCAACAACAGAAATACCTTATAAAACTGAAGAGAATAATGAAATGAAGAAAAACCCTGTTTGTAAAAAGAGTTACTCTTCCATGTAGGCTAGGTTACAAAAACCTCATACAAGATAAACATGAGCAAAAGCAAAATTTAATCATTTTTCTTATTGTCGTTTTTTTTTTCTATCTGGTGCCAGTTCTTTTAACTAAAGCACACATGAATCTAAATGGTAAACGTGAATGCCTTAAAAAAGTAATGGGAACAGAAAATAATGTTTTCACCACTCAAAGTCTAAGAAGCCATTGGAAACCATCTTAAAATGTCGTACAAGGATTATAAGCAAGTACTACGCAATCAGTCTTCAGACCATTACAAGCCTAACAAATGACTCGTATTCAAAAGTCTATCCCCAGTCTCAAGAAGGACAACAAGCTAGACTATGGAGAATTTGAAGCTGCCCATCCAATAATCTAAGTTTACCTTGAAGGAGGCAAAGGTACTGCTCTGCTAGACATGTAGTGGAAATTTGTTCCAGAGGTGGGTGGATATTTTGGATCAAGAATCTATCATGCCAGTGTGTCTTATTTATCTGTTGATGAAGGTATAACTTCCTTTAACTGGGTATTTGAGGAATTATTTGTTCAGCAAAGAAAATGGAGGTCAAGAAGGGTTGAGTCATTCATGACTCAAAAGGCTGTACACAGATCCTCTTACAGGACTCTATAACAGACTGAGTACAGAGAGAGAGAGGGCTACCAGTCTGTCTTGACAACTACGATTTTTGAGGCCACTGATCTTTTTAGTTATGAATCTCAGAGGTCTCTTAAGTTGACTGATATGTCTAGACATAAACATGCAAAAAGAGGGATTATACTCACTGATGCCTCTGATGAGATACAAATAAAGGGGAAAAGTCTTCTAGACCTAGAAGAAATGCATTTGGAAATTATATGACCCAGACAGTAGGCTTTCTGAGCTACTGTGGAGACATGATGGTCAAAAGACAAGGAATTTTAAACAAGCGTGCCAAAATCCCTTATGTCAGTATCTGACTGGAGGGGGTTTCTCAGCTACATGGTATATGCAAATGTTTCACTTACTAAAATGAAGCATACTGCATTTTTTTTTTCAAATTTAATTTGAGATTAGATAACATAGTCTACCATGATGGAGCAGTTGTGAGTCAGTAGAAGACTGAATAACAATGCCCAGTTTACAGTCATCTGCAAACCTGGATAACCGTAGGCCAACAGTGTTGGCCTGAAGGTCTAAGAAAGTGATGACAAATAGGAGAAGGCTCAACATTCAGCCCCAAGTGTACGCCACTGGTAATTTGACCATGATCCGTCTCTAATTATAAGAGTGGATTAAGGACTATCAAGAACACCACAGTGATGAATAAGGTGTTTGAGAAATCTATGATTATTCATTATTTTCTCAATTTTTATATACCTCAGTTTACAGCAAGACAGAATATTACCTTTAAGAGAAAACCAAATCTGAAAAGCATCCTGAAAAATGTTGGTGAATCTCAACAAGTAGAAGGGAGCACACACACACACCTGTAAATGTGAATGATGTAAACAATGTTGCTATATAAACTTCAATGAAACTGGAAATATTTTACTGTCATTAGAAAGATGAAGGGGAAAAGGAAGACTCAACTGTAATATTACTCTAAATGTCTTGTGTGCCTGGCAATGCATTCCATATAGGTATGTGTTTAAAGACGGCATTTATATAGTATTAAGAGAGATGAAAATAAATGAGCAAGACAATCATTGACTTATGCAGATTTTCATGCTTTTTTAGTTTTTTTTTTATTTTGGAGAAAATCAATTTACCTTTAATGGTGCAGGAATATTAGGAGTTGATATGGCAAGGGAGAACTAATGCTAATATATCAACAGGATTGAAAGAAACTGTTACTGTAAGAAGTATGTTAAAGACAAAGATCAGAAGCACTTTAACCACTTTTGAATATTTATTACAGTTCTTGTTTTGGTTTAATATGTTTCACTAGAATTTAGACATCTATTTTTTTACAGGTTAACAGTTTTAACTTTTTAATATTTTTAAAAAGTATGAGAGATCAGGTGATGATAGTCATATAACTTCTTTGAATTCTATAAAATGGAAAGTGTAAGAAAGGTGGTTTGGGATGAAAGTGCTTAATCTTGTTCGTTTTTTACTGCTTTGTATTAACATATTTTTAATGTGAATTAGTTTGTAGCTGTTTGTAATTCTTTGTCATAAGTGTAGTAGCATTTCTTTTTGAAGATGTTAACTGGGACTGAGACATCTGTGGACAGCTAGAACTCTGAACAGAGTAAAATCTGCACCAAATTTGTCATGTACAATATTTATTTTGGCTCAGAGTAAGGTGGTCTTAGCGTGCTAGTGCTTAAATTCCTGACATATTTAGTGGTTATTTTAAGCTTATACTCAGCTCTGAGCTTCTTCCTGATGGTCCCATTAAGATCTCTACTGGTATGCTTAAGTGTGCTTTTAAGGAAGGTAGAATGAAGCCTCTTATAAACATTAAGTAACTTATTTGACTTATAATATAAATTTATTTACTTATACAGATATTCCACTATAGCTTTTTTGTTATATTTTGGGTTGATAAGAACTGCCTTATCAATGCAACTACTTAAGTGGGAGTAGAAGATAGAGGCATAGGCAGTGGCTTTATCCATGGGATCCCCTAAAGGATAATTATAGTGGTATTTATTTGGTCATCAAGTAATTGAAGGTTTACTTTTGAGAAGTCCTTAACCACAGAGGCATTTGCAGGGAAAGTACCACCAGCATGAAGGGAAACGGTCACTAATTTATGAATGGTCTGATTTAACAAGGAGGTACTAATCACATGGAGATGTGCAAGAAGTGGCCACATTTGTGAGGACAAGATCAAGTGTACTGGGGGTCCTTAGTAGAATAGTTAGCTACATCTATAAAAGGAAGTTAACATTTATCATGTCAAAGAAGCGTTAAGCATGCCGACCAGCAGTAGTTCAGCCAGTTTACTGATGGATAGTTGGTGCCCCCCAGCAAAGAGCTGGAGAGTTTAATCAGCATTTCAGGCAAGGTGTTAAGATAGATATCATTCTCAGATGGGGGCCTATGGGGTGTTCTGTAGCTAGCATGAAGTGGCAATAAATTTTGTTTAGGGTGGTTTGGACTTCTAGTAGTTCAAATTTGGTGTCTTGAAGAATCTGTTGTGAGGTGATGATATTCCTGACAAATCACGTCAAAAAACAGCTCAAACAAACTCGAAAAAACAAACCAGTAATATTTCACACAATTTAATGTTCTACCTGTTCTAACACTGTAAATGAGAAACTATGGGACTGGTATTCTACTATATGCCTAGCTAGGGCATTGGTGCTAGCATTTCTGCTTATACTGTATAAATGCTCATAAATGCGTTGCTTGAAACAATGTTCCGTCTTACCTAAATAAAAAGCCGAACACTGGCTACAGGAGGCCAGGTATACTATACCTTGGCTTTCACAATTAAATTTTCCTTTTATGTTGTATTTAATACCCTTAATTCTCACATACGTTCATGTCCGGATATATTTGCAGTAATGACATCGCCCGCATTTGTACATGCCCCAAGCTTGACTATAATTAATTTTACTTGTTTCTAGGAGAGCTTTTAAATTTAGTCCTCTTCTGAAAGTAACCAACGGTCCCGTTCCTAAAATGCTGGCAATAGAACGGTCTTCTAAAATGAACTCCCAATTGTTTATTACGGCATTTTTAAAGTCTATGGCATTAGTGGAAAAATATGTTAAAAAGCTGGACATATAATTATTAGATGGATTACTATTCATAACTTCATCTGAATCGCTAATGCCTATTGGACTACAGAATGCTTCTTTTACCTGGCCTGGCCTACCTGGCCTCTTGTAGCCACTGTTCGGCTTTTTATTTAGGTAAGATGGAACGTCGCTTCAAGCAACGCATTTATGAGCATTTATACAGTATAAGCAGAAATGCTAGCACCAATGCCCTAGCAAGGCATATAGTACAATACCAGTCCCATTGTTTCTCATTTACATTGTTAGAACAGGTAGAACATTAAATCATGTGGAATATTACTGGTTTGCTTTTTTGAGTATATTCCTGACAAACACTGATACTTCTCCACAACTGCTAGTAGTTCTGAAAATGTGACCACAGAACATAGAGAAAGCTTTCACTGCTTTGAAACCATGTCTCTGTAACTACACACATATAAATGTGTTCACATTGCAAGACAGCATAGAGTTTTTTTTTTTTTTTTTTAGAATCCTTAACATTAAGTTGAACCACTTTAATATGTTCCAAGTTAGAATCTACTAAGCTGGAATATCCAGCATATGGACTCTGCCTAAAAAGGCACAAAGGCTTTAGACATAACACAGAAGTCTTGATAAAAGAGGTGCAGACCATCCCTGGCAAAGGAAGATGACTTGCTAGGCATCTTGCGTCAAGATGACACAAACATCAGCTACAGAGTTTTTTTTTAAATAGGTTTATGAAAATTATAATTAAAACATTATATAGAACAAACAACTGGGATAATCATCTACAGTCAGCAACTGAAATTAAGCAACAAAACCACAATTAGTAAGATACAGCTCTAGATCAGGGAGGCCAAGCCCACATATATTCATCGGGAGAGTAAGATGTTCCCAACTCATCCAGGACTTTTTCCCCTTTCCAAACAAAATCTCTAAAACAAGATTCTAAATTTTACCAGGCAACTCTAGGAGGAGTCACCAGGACACCCTTGTAAGCTTATACTATCAAAGGGAGGATATACCGATTAAATGCATGGATCCTTTGTGGCATATCTAGACATAATAAATTCCATCTCTGACAGTAGGACCTAACCTTGCAAAAAAATGGCATTGTAGTTTGCTACTGCTGACAGTTAATGATGGACATAACTGTAAACCTAGGTATTTTACTCTATTTCTTTGTTCTACAAATGGATTTCTCTCCCTCAGTTGCTCCCTTGGAATAAAATTTATTTTAATATTCTCTGGCTTGTCCTGATTAATCTTGTATCCCCCTAGTGATCCAACATTTCTTTAATATAGCAAATAAAATAACTAATTCTTCCTCACAGTAGCCCAGACATACTAGCAAACCATTCATATACAAAGATAATTTATGGCATACACCCTTCTAAGCAATAGCCTGCTACGGCAAACTGTCTCAAACATACTGCCAGGGGCCCAAAGTATGATAGAAATAATAGGGGAAGGAGGCACCCTCTGCATTGTCCCTCTTTGTATGGTGATTAGGGCTAATAAACTACAATTTCTTTTCAGCTTAGCTAAATAACCTGGATACAGTTGTTCCAAGTACATTTACATATCTGTTAGTTAAGTCCATGGCTCTTAGCATCTCCCACAAGAATGCCCATCTGACTGTTTTGAATGCTTTTTCCACACCAGCTACAGAGGTTTGACGTAGAAAAATATAATGCATATAATGCACTTCCACAGCAATACCAATTACCAGCTTGAGTTCTTCAGTGTTTTCTTCTCCTAATCTCTTCTTAAATATACAGTTGATTCAGATAACAAATAAACATTAATAAGGTATAGTGAAGCACTTAGTGGAAGATATATTAATATATGGATAATCCAAACTTAAACCTTAAGGGATTATTCTTAAGTAAGAAGCTAGAACAGACACACTTGGGAGTGACCATAACTGGAGGCAAACTATTACAGCACACATATACCATGGTTTGCATATAAGCTTTTGAAATTAATAAATATATATGCACCTATGACATTTACATATACTAAACATATAGGTGTCTTGCTTATTGCTGGATTTGTAGACAGCAGGCCTGAAATTTATTTACAGCTGTGTTGGGAAAATGGCTGAGTCACCATACTTAGGTGAGGTGAAGTCTAATTGTGCTAATGAATGAGCACATTTCAGTAGCACAAATAAAATGCAAATATGTTAAAAGCAGATTTAATTCAGAGATTAAAGAAAATTCCTCTTTCAGCTTCTCAGGTTAACTGATCCAATGGAATATGGAGGTCTATATCAAAAATTTAGCCCTGATATGAAGCTGACTGTCCCACTAGTCATCCTTGGCTATGACCCACAGGGCTTTCTGCACCATGAGGAAGTTCAAGAGTCTGAAAGAACACCTTTCTCAACCAACAAGGGGCACCGGGAAAGTTTTGTTCTTTATTCCCTGATTCTTGTTCTGGTGAACTGAGCTACATTTCAGGAAGATTCTGACCCATCAACAAGTCCAAGTTTGGAGCCCTATCAGATGGCTGGAGACCTGGCTATGGGCTACTTAATAAATCAGTCACTTTCTTAGGGATGAAAAGTGGAGACAAAGATGCCACTCTCTATGCTCCAGTGCTAGATGAGCACTATTTCCATGCACAGGAGATATCAAGTTGTGCCGTCTTGCTCATACCAAATTATAGACTGGTGCCCGACTGGACCAGCAGAGACCTTAGCAATAGCAGTTCCTCTAAAGCACTCAGAGTTTGAAGAATTGTTCTTAGTTTCAGCTGGTTGAAGTCCACTCTCCAGGGGGAAGGGGGGTTAACAGCACTCCTTGCATCATACATGAGCCTAAACTGTAAGTGAATTGTGCATCATACGACCCAGGTGGGACTTGAATCCACCATCCCCAGCTCTGGAGGCTGAAGCCTTACTTTTCAAGCCACTGGGCCCTATCAAAGCCACTACACCAGGGAGTACCCAGATTTGAACTGGGCCTTTTTGATCAGCAAGTCAAATACTTCACCACTGTGCAATATCCTTACTTCAAAACAATGGATGCACCCGGGATCTCAATCCAGAACATTTTACACCATAAATAAGAATTCTACTCCAAGACCAACAATCCATGCAATAATTTAAAATTTTAACAGACTCTGCTACAGAAATGGAAGACCCATGATTTCTAGGAATGGTTCACCATTCCAGGGTCCACTGAGAAGTGTCCATCAACAGGTCAGTGAGTGCGTGATGGCTATGTAGCCACTCACACTGTGAGAACAGATTAAAATGTCTATATATTTTGTATTCATCCTTCCCCTTGTGCAAGGTGCAACATCTACATCACCATGAAGACAGAAGATGGAGCCAAGTCTAAACAATATGCTGCATCCTCATCCTTGATACTTAGGCCATGACGTTTCTGGCCCCATCCATGGACAGGAATAGAGAGCACTGGCCATTGTCTAACTTTCTTTCAATAAAGGTCTCGTCCTAAAGAGGAACATTGCAGATTTATGCCAATTGATTGTCACCACTATTGACAACATCCTTGTGAGTACCCACAGAAGGGTTGTATCTAGAGTGTCCCTAGACAGGGTTGCCCATGAAATGATCTTCTAGGTAAGGAGTCTCCAGGAGTCCCCTTTCCTGAAAGGCTTCCACTACAAAAGCCAAAAAATATAATGAAGACTTTGTGCAAAGGAAAGTCAAAACGGCAACCCTTATGATGCCCACCCACAGCAAAATGAAGCACCTTCTATGTGAAGGGTAAATGCTGACATGCTTAGAGAAGCATGCATCAGTTATATCTAGAAACACCACCTAGGTGTCCTCTGGGGAAAAACCATGTTCCTCTCCTGCAGGATGACTATCTGTAGCTGAATATAGTGAATGTGCTTGATGAAATCACTGAAGTTCAAAACTGGACAACATTTTCCATAACTTTCAGGAGAAGGAAGAGGAACAGAAATAAAAGCCCATACTTTGTCACCAGACCAGTCATAGGATCATAGGAAATTACTAGGCTATCAACCTGGAAGTCATTTTAAGCCTAGCCATTTCAACCCAATGTAATACCATAGAAGTACTAGTCAATACCAAAGATTGCATTTAGTGGTTGTGGGCATTATCCCTGGTAGGAATTTATTGTGCCCCATCCACTCATCCACAAATTCACAGATTAGTACTAAGCTAACTGCCCTTGTGAGCTATTTTAAGCCTAGCCAATTACCCCTTGAGAGACTCAAACCCTGTACCTTGTGTTTGTAAGGCAAACATCTTAACCATTAGGCCACCCTCCCAAACCTTCAGGTTCCTCTTGAACAGTGTCATAGAAGTGTTCTGTTTCACATGAATGGGTAAGCCTGTTCAAAAGATGTGGCAGTGACTGGGAGATACAATGGATATAAAACGTTTACATACCCCTGATAAAATGCCAGATTGTTGTGATGTAAAAACATGAGATTGTTGTGATGTAAAAAATCTGCTACCCCCACCCCATCAACAACCTTACACCTACCCCCTGATTCTGCAGCAAAGACCTTTAACACTTTCTTCACCGAAACTGTAAAATCCCTAGCTAATAATCTATCTCCCTGCTCCTCAACTACTAGCACAGCTAATCGGCTGAACCCCCCCCCCCTTAAAATTCGATTGTATACCTACAGACTATATCAAATCCTTACTAAAGAAATTAAAACCTACTTCCCTGACTGCAGACCAACTTCCCGCAGAGTTTCTACAAAAAGCTGCCACTGTAATAGCTTATCCTATCTCCATCTTAATCAATCGTTCTATCCAGGAATCCTACGCCCCCCCCCCCATTTGGAAAACAGCTCATATTATTCCACTTCATAAAGGTGGAAACTCCACTGAACTTTCTAATTATAGAGCTATCGCCATACTATCTCCCCGTAGCCAAAATAATAGAGAAATGTATACAAAAACAACTTTTAAACCACCTGACCCACAATAATCTCCTAGCATCATCCCAGCACGGTTTCAGACCAGCCCACAGTAATACTACTGCCCTTCTCACATTCTCCCACAAAATAAACCAAAACCGCAATCAAAACCTGCTTTCCTCTGCCCTCTTCCTCGACTTGTCAAAAGCATTTGACATGGTTAACCACAACCTACTCTTAGACTCTCTCAAATCCTGCCCATAGAAAACCCTGCAATCAAATGGTTCCACTCTTACTTGCACAGTAGGCAGCAAGCAGTCCTGTGGAAAGAGCATCTATCTCCTCTTTTACCTGTCACTCTAGGAGTACCCCAAGGTTCTATTCTGGGTCCCCTCCTTTTCTCTATATTCATAAACAACCTGCCCAAAGCTATCCATCATGCTACTACTATACAGTACGCAGACGGCTCCACGCTAATCTGCTCTGCCACAGCTCCTACAAAATTACAATCCCTATCCCAAACAACCTTCAACAAAGTAGAGAACTGGCTTAATAATCGTCAGCTCTTATTGAACCCAAACAAAACCAAACTTCTATTATTCTCCCCCACCCGTAAGATAACACCACCAACATTTTCAGTCTCTTCTCAGAATGGCACCATAATTTCTCCAGAACCAACTACTAAACTGCTAGGTATAATCATTGATAATAATCTAAACTACAATGCCCATATAGACAAAACTATAAAAACAGTAAACAAAAAAATAGGATTAAGAAATTTCTAACCCCAAATGCCAGAACAGCCATAGCTTGCACACATCTTCTGTCATCCCTTCTCTATGCATCACCCATCCTCACTAACTTATCCAAATCAAATCTCAACAAAATCACTAAATTTTACAACAATATAGCAAGATTTGTCACAGGCTCAGAATACAGAACTCACCACTGCCACAATCTTCAAAAATTAGGTTGGCTAGAGCTACCCAACCAGATCTATTATAACCAACTCATAGTAACTCATAAAATCCTCCACCAACCTTCCCTCACCCCCAGTCTAGCTAATATCATTACTCCATATTGCAACCTAGCATCCCTTCGCTCTTCCAGCAGAATGCTAGTATAACCTACCAAAGCCAACAACTCTGCCGGAGATTCCTTATTCTCCAACATTGCTGGTAAAAAATGGAACTCCCTTCCTGGTGAACTAACCACAAATTGCTCCTTGCCTCACTTCAAAATATCACTAAAGACACACATGTACAATAACTGGCTATGTCCTTGTCTAAACCCTAACTAAAACTCAAATTATTCAGTCTGAGTTACTTCACTGACTTGAGTTTCAACTAAAGCTTGTCTCAGTCTTAGCTAGTCCCAGTTTAACCCAACATTACTCATATAATCTATTAAACCATCTTAGCTATCTAAGAGAATTTCCCTTTTCTCTCTCCATACCCTCTTTCAATTAATTTCTTCTACCCCTTTATATTAGCTCTAGCTTCCATTATCAGAACTGTAACCCCCGTTCTCAGCCTCTGCTGCTTTCTACCCTACCTACCCTTCTCTTATCTCATTCTTCCTCTCTTTCTTTATAATTGATCTTCCTTTACACGTTTCCTCTTCTTATATCCTCATTTCTCCTATATGTTTAATTTTTTTCTCCCTTTATAATTTCCCTCCACCTCTCACGTTGTTGTTGACTTTCTCTTATCCAAATATAACCTTACTTTGAACCTTTTTCATTATGGAACCTATTTGTAGTTGTCTTTTTATTTTTGTTAAATTGCTTAATATCTCTGTAAATATTACCTTACTTAGACCATTCTCTTAAATATGTAACCTATGTGCATTTTTCTTTTGATTTTGTTAATTGCTAAATATTACTGTATACTGCATTTTAAATGTTTATCTGCATGGAGCTTTTCTCCCAGGGCCTCTGCTGAAAATGGATATGTATCCAGTCGGACTTTCCCGGTTAACAAATGTAAAATAAATAAATAAATAAAATAAATAAAAATAAAATAAATGAGACCACAATAAATCGTTTCAAATCTTTTCCCACCTTTAATGTGACCTATAAGCTATACAATTCAATTGAAAAGCAAACAAATCTGTTAGGGGAAAAATATAAAAAAGAAAAAACGTACAATAAGCTGGTTGCATAAGTGTGCACACACTTAAACTAATACTTTGTTGTAGCACAGGGGAAATAGAGGAAAAAAAATCTCTCTGGTACTGTGTTATGGTTCTCTAAGCAATATGAACTAAAAGAATTGCAGTGCTCATCAACAAATGGCCACCAATGGGAGTAAGGACTGTGAAAGTGTGATCACGGGTGTTCTCCTTCTATGTGGCTTTGCTTTGCTATGAACAAAAGGTGGCAATACTGTACACTACAAGTGGGCCTCATTTAGGTGTTGGGAAAGCATCTTCCATCTTTGGATTTGGCCAGACCTAAAAGATGAAAATGTGGAAGTCACATGAGGGAGATCACACAGCCTTGCAACAAATGTAAGGGCTTGCTTCTTCTTCAACTTTTCATTGACCAAGCAACATTTACTGCCAGAGAAGTAGCTCATTCCAAGAAGCAGTATCCAGGATTTCATTGCTAAGTTCCTCCTTCATGGACAACAACTTCAGCCACAACATCCAGATCAGGCACATACCCAAGCTATAGCCCTAGCTAAAGTATCAGGACAATTAAATCTATAGCAAGATGTACAGTATTTTGCTATGGAAACCGAATAAATAAATAAAAAAGTCTCACACACATGCACTTCAGCCAAGATATTGAGATGTCACAGGGGTAATTTAACACTTATATAACCAGGTGACCTGGAAATGGAACAGGTGAAACAAGCAGTTAAGGGCTCCAAGCCCAATGTTTTTGCTGTAGTCGACTACTTCTTATCCAGTAGCAAGGCGACAAAATGTTATGCAAATGATGCTAGACAGAAGATATGCAAGCAATAATATCAGACAGGATAATATTCTCCAAACTGTCCATACTGACACAGGTCTCAAATTACTAAATAAAGAAATTAGGATCACCTACCTTGGACAACTATCCTCCACAATGTTTAAAAGGTAAAGCACACTCTCCTGCCTATCCATTGACTATAACTGTAAGAAAAAATGTGTTAACCTTATGCATGACAGTGGTTCCTTGAGCAAACAATGACCCATTTCATCATTATCCGCCTGTCTAAATTCTTGAAAAATGTTTACACAAACAGTTCCTGGAATTTCTTCCCAATTGCAATGCAGTCTGTAATAAATAACAAAGATTCCGTCCAAATCATGGTGCAAATCTGCTCTCCTTGGACTTGACGGACAAATATATTGGGTAAATTTTGCTAGACTAAGCCAAAGCCTTTGGTACAATCTCCTACACCAAACTTCTAAATGTCCTGAATAACTGTGGATTTACACAGAGTCCTATATTTTACTGTCATATGTGAACAAAATAGCTAATCCCATTGGGAACTCAAAGTAAATACACTATACAGATTATTCCCCCATAGCATTGTGAGATAAAACACTGCAACAGGTCAGTTTTAAGCCAAAAGTGTGCTTTCATTTCCACTACTCACCACTTTAGCAGTATGATCTTATATTTTAATGCTTTTAAGAGCAAGTCAGCCCTCTTCTTCCCAAAATCACATCCAACTCCCTGCTCTAAAAAAACACTTACATTAAGCTCAAATAATACTACACCAGGCAAAAATAAGCTTATACTTGCATCACTCAATAATACCATTATGGAAGAGTACACTCTTCAAAAATGCTAGGAGTCCTTCTAGCTAACAAATTAAAATTTGAGTTGTAAATCAAAAACTTTGTTACTAAAGTCAGTACAAAAATAGGGAAACAACACAGAACAAAACACTTCTCATGGGAAATAGTCTCAGTTGGTTACCCCTTACTATGGACTCCTCTTTCAGGAATGATGTCTAGCTTCTTCTCCAAGGACTTTTTTGACAGCTGTAGATTCTTGCCACACTGTTCTGAGCTTTCCTCAGCCTCCATTTTATATTATATTAAAGTGAACTAATTAAATCTGCTCTTACTCATACAACCTGCTGTCTAGCAAAACACTTACTCCATATAAAGAAATATTTTCCATTAACAATTTATTCTTTATATCACTGTCATGAGCATTATTTACATCACTATTTCCACATATTTTTGTCAGTTTTCTCTTCTATTTGGTGAGAAACACCACTTTATGCTATGGTTTAATTACACAGGTTATAGAAAAACACACACACATGCATACATATACAAATACACTCACAAACACATAGGACATAGGTATGCATGTATATAATTTCAAAGTATTTCTCATGAATATAGATATGCTTCCATTAATATATGAAATCAGTTATATGTGACTGCTACACAGCTATCCCCTATTACAATCTAGTTATTCTCTCTCTCTCTCTTAGCCAAGTTTGTCATTAATCACCGATTTGGACTTTCCTTTACAATTTATTCATCTCAGAATTACATTATTTCTGAAAATTCTAATATTTACAAAAATGTAATACTTTCTGGTTAACTTCCTTTAATTTACTTCCTTCATCCATGATTTAAGAGAGAAGCATCTGTCTGACAAAATGTGCTGATCACAGGACGTTACTAGGCTAACGGCCCTAGGGCCCTTACAAGCCTAGCCAAGTTCTACTTTATTTCCAAGATTAGAACCTAGTGTCCCTTGTCCAAGAGGGACACAAGTGGAAACCCCGGGGAGAATTCACGGTTACCCATCAAATCATCCAGATTGCATTTGAAGAGGGCCAATGAGTTGCTTTGTTTGACATGAAGTGTAAGTCTGTTCCAAAGGCCTGGTAACCTCTGGGAGACAAATCTGTTCACCAAAGCAGGTTCTATTAATGTCACATACCAGGTTAAGTTCTTTAGAGCGAGTAACCCATGTACAATTTGACTTACAGAGATGCAGCATTTTCAATAAAGCAAGTCCAGAGACAGACTTGTACAGAAGACAGAGATAGCCTCTGAGCAGTCTATATGAAACAAAATAAAGTGACAGTGATTTCAGGTGATCCACATAGGACAGACACTGAAGACCTTGAATTTTCCTTGTAAGAAACCTTTGTACACCTTAGTCCTTCTGCTTATCCATCTCTTTCACTTATGTTAACTTGTCTCCCAGGCTCTGCTTGCTGCATTTAACACAGGAACACTAACGAGCAACCATGAATGGTCAACCATCATTTATGTCATCTGCTTGCATTTTGCCTTACACCCTACCCCCTCCATTTTTCCGAACCTCTTTTCTCTCTCCCTGTATCTATCTATCTCCTACCATTTCAAGCATCATCTTAAGTAGTTCATCACAAAGATCCCTGTCACTGCTGTTAAACTCAATTACAATTCTCATTTTACTCATGTGCAATGTTGCAACACTCAAGACACCTTTATTTCAAATCCCCATGCCCATATTTTGGTTTTGTGACAACTAAAAAGCATGATTTCCACACTACACTTGAACACAGTAGTATTCTTACTATACAGCTGTTTGCTTTATAAAATGCAACATATACATTTATTTGCTTCAGCAAATGAACTTTATCCATGGGTGTTCTATGCCTCATTACCAAGAATGAAAGTGCACAGACTCTGTGATCCATATACATTTAATATCCAAGAAGGACCTCAGCAACCATATTACAAACAACTGTGAAGAGATAAATCAGTGAAATGCTGTCCAGTAAAAGGTGATTTCTGTTTTTCAGCTGTACACCTTGCACCCAGGATCACACTCCTGCAATTCAATTCTATTTTCTTTAAAAAGTAAATAACCTTTCTCACACATCTGCATATCTGAAAACATTAACTCCCGATTCTCTCAGATGTACAATATAAAGTTTAACAGATAAGTGCCAAGACTTAGCACAGAATTACCGCCTCAGGCAGTTGCTAGGTAATTAGAACTACCTTGAGAGATAGGCTTAAGAAGCAACATTAATTACCTAGTAACCACAAGAACCAAAGAAAAAAGTGATTGGGTATCAGCACTCACTTCTTGTTTATAGCACATAGACCCTTTTCAATAGAAAACTAAAGTATATAATGTTCTACTTATATTTCCATTAGTTAATGCGTCTTTTTATGTGCATAACAGTTTCCACTTCATTTTAAGTGACTGTACTTCACATCCTATGTACATGAATGCAGTTAATGGCTGTCATGAAGTAGGCCCTGCCGCGTACTGACACTGTCACAGAAGGAGATTTCCAGCTATAATAAGACGGTGTATACTCTGTATAAATTACCATATATGAATAGTCCTCATAAACGTTCTTTCCTGTTACTTACAGAAAGAACTCTGATGTTTCTGACTAACAACTTGCAATGCTCTGCATGGAGGGACAAAACCCTGATTACAATCCAAGTTACCAGAGGTTGATTAATGGCTCAGGTCCTTGATGAAGCTGACAGGAAGGATGGACATGTCCATCCTGGGAGACAGGACAAAACCAGTTCCACACTCTAGCAGCTGGTTGGAGGAAGGGGGCAAGCCCGTGACCTGGAGGCATTCTTGCATTCCACCAGATATAGGTTGAGCTGTACACTTTGGTGAGTAAGTGCAAAGAAGATTGGACTTGTGCAGGGGAAAGGCACTGTGGAGTTTATTTCACATTTTCTCTGCATCAGTATACCCCTGAATCTCACTTTAAATGTCCACCCCCTGCCTTATCTCAAAGAAATAAAACATCTTTTTTCCTGTAGTTTTGTGCAGGACTGCTTGGTTCTGTCTTGGAATTTTCCTGGGTTAATACAGAATTTATCAAAAGGCAAATTACTTACATTGAAATAAAGAAAAAAAAATAACACTAACCTCCTTATGGCATACAGTGCAGAGTGTCTGTAAGTTTTCCAAGGAACACTGTCCACCTCCACTGTAAACAGGTTTGATATGGTCTACCTGCCAGAACAGACCTTCTGTAGGATTCCTAATCAGTTCATTCAGCTGTGATAAAGAAAGCACTCATAATTAGTTCAGTAAAGATATCATCAAGTCAATAAATTAGTATGGATGCCACTAAAAATGCAAGGGAACTGATCAGTAAGCTGACTTCATTAAGCATGCATATTTTAAGCATTCTTCTTTAATTTAACCAAAGCTTAGAAATGGGTAATAAATACCAGGTTCTCTCATCACGAAACTGCAGGATGGTAATAATGAATCAAGTAACGAAACTTCGTAGTCAATGAAGGCAGAGTCAGCAAAACGGATTGAAGTAATTCAGCAATAGTCCAATATCAGAACAAAAAAGAAGTTTATTGAGTGAGCGTTTTCGCGTAGCACCTACTACGCTTCATCAGACAAGCTTAGAAATGGTATGCAAAAGTGGCTCGAAAACAAGTGTTAGCAACTTAACCCAGAGAACTGTAACCATTTTGATTCAAGTGGAACCAGTGACATGGATGTTAAGGACACTGAGCTTATTACACCCTTTAAAAAAATGCACCCGACTATTAAAGACAGTGTGTAGTTCATATATTACTCTGACAGAAGGGACTCAAAGGACAGTTTCAAAGATAATAAAATAGGTGTGAAACCTATCATGAAGGAAGATTAAAGGCTCTGGGAATGCATACTATGGTGGGTTGGGTGGTGGTGGGTAATTGGTAAACAGAGAGATAATATTTCAGACAACATAGATGAAATGGAAGTTTTACTTCATAGAACAGGTGCCGAGACCCCAGAAAACACCTGTTCTGTAATTTGTGGACTATAACACTGCCAGCAGTACAAAATGTCCAGAAGACCTGGAAAAGAAAAGAATGCTTGGGAAGGCAGAAATAGTAACTGCTTAGGGGCTAGACACAAAGCTTATATAAACTATATACACTTTTGGGTTTACTTTGATCATCAAATAGAAAGAACAATTAGCACAAGCATACTCTGTCACTCAGTATTCACTAACTAAAATCCCCATGTTTCTGAATTGTAGCATGTCCGTTGTTAGAATGTTTACTGCTTAAAGCTCACTCTGCCAGTACAATTCCAGATGTGCTCTACAACAGCATTCAGAAAGACAGGAAGTGAAATATAACTAAGAAAAATGCCAAAAGACATGTGCATTGAAGGCAGAACACAAAATGAACCCTACGTAAACCCTTCCCAACTTCTACATCCTCAATCATATTTTTTTCAACTCTAACTATCTATATTATTCTACTATTCTGTATTTCTGCCTCAGTCAACTACATAAGGTGTCAACTCATGATCTAATTCATGCTCCAATTTACGCTTCAATCTACGTATCAACTTTAGCTTCATATTATGTTTCTATGTCTGCTTTCAAGCTGTGATTAAACTTGTGTCTCAATTTATATTTCAATGTATATTTTCAAGTTATGTATACTTTAAAATGTTTCAAGCATTGTATATATTATGCCTCTTTTAAAATAACTGTCATGTATTGGAGCTTTTCTCCTCGGATTTCCACTGAAAATGGACTCATGCCCAGTTGGACCAACCCGGTTAACAAATGTCAAATAAATAAATACATAAATAATAACTTCTTGGCATGTGCCACAGCCGCCTTAGCTATATGTGCGCCATAGTACATGCACACTGTGTGGGAGCATGGAGTGTGAAAAAGGTACACAGGGCAGTATGCAAATACCACTCAAATCAATTTTATTTCATAGCTCTGTGGCTTTTTTTGGAGTTTAGAAGGATCTGATTTGAATAAGCCAGCAAAACAGGTAAGTGACACAAGGAATGAAGAGAGTGCTAAATCAAACTGGAGTAAAAGAAGCTACTGAAGATTAACTGAACAAACAAGCTTTGATATAAAGAAGTCCACCTCTGTGGATTACAGTAGCACCATCAGAAGCCACAATACCAGCATCTAAACAATAATGGACAAGTACAGCATATGACCAAAAACATGTTCATCTTTGCAATAGAGAACGAATCCTACAGAAAATAAAATCTCATAGATTTTATTTCAAATGCCTTATAAGCATACTACAATCTGAACCTTTTCAGACTATCATAAAGCATGACATTTAAGGTGCACGCCAACTTTTTAAAAGTCAGCCAATAAATGTATTACTAGATTTGGTTTAGCAAAACTAAAAGATATTTTGTGATAAATGTTACATTCTTGTGCCCCAGGTCCACATTAAATCTCTGTACCTATTAAAAAATGTCACCCACAATCCACTAATACATGAGCATATTTCACCATTTATAAAAATGTATGTTTCTAAGGAAAAACAATGATTCAAAGGGTTAAGTCAAGCAGTTTGTAAGCCATGGTATGCTCACTGTGGCATTTTCAGTTTTAGAAGAATCCTAGTGCTGTACGTCTTTCTTCAAGGACAGCTAAGCAACACTCAGTATCTTCTCTGATACTTAGACTCATATTATTATATGAAGTTTAGAATAATGGCTCTGAAAAGCTAAATCACACTGAATATGTAACATCTACTCCTCCTAAATTGCATAGTGAAGAAATCAATGCTGGTTAATCTATGCCATCTCCCCTGAGAAGCACACACAGCCACTGGGGTAAGAACAAGTGTACTAATTTCCACGGCAACTAATGATTCTAAACTCTAATATTCCGATCAGTTAATTTCTCTCATAACAACACAGCCAGTACCAAGATTCTATCAGATACTCCACATTGATTTCTACCGTGGCATTTGCTGCAAGGAACTGCAGGTGACTCTGTTCAGACCCTTTGTTAAGTGGATGCCTATAAAAATCAATTTTAGCTTCTTCTTTTAAGCCCATCTACTTTTACCCCAGCAAGAGAGCAGATGATAAAGAAGTCTTGCTGAGAGCACTTTCAAATTGTGTTTTCAAAGATTTAAAAATACATTATGATTTTATTTTTTCCAACATATCTACTTTATCAAATTTGCAATAAAAATGTGTGATGATAATGATGCTTTGTTCAAGCTGCAACTGCAGAACAGCTTGATAGAAGGCACTCTGAACTGTGTCGCATAAAGTGCTAATGTATCACAAATTCAGCCACAGAAATGTTGAAATGAAAGCCAAGTGAAAGACTACTGAACAGATCTGTCAGAGCAGATCATTTTAATAGCTGACTTTAGTTTTTATTCATTTTTATTATGTGAAAAAATGATTTTCACAAAATGCAGACAATAGTATGGTTTGCTTTGAGGTACACTTTTGGAGAAGAAAGAAATAGGCAGAAATAATGTAATACAAACTATGTTTTAGATACAAAACATAGATAGCATGGTTAATGCAGGGTAATGTAAAGGCAAAATGAGCTACCCAGGAACATGTGTTAACAGAGAATAAAATCTGCAGTGTGAAAGTATGAAAACAAGAGCAGACGGGATCAAAGGAGATTTTATACAGTGCTTCAGACGGACAAAAAAAAACTGTAAGAAAACATCACGAAGGTATTAACAGTGACTGTAGAAGAAGGCTAGAAGTAAGGATCACTGACGATCCAACAAGTACAGTTGGAACACAGGTGCAGGAAATGGCTTGCAAAACACAGGAAAATATACAAACCAACATTTGAGAAACAGTAACCACAACAATGAAAGGTATGCTAACTTTATTCTTTACCAAAACCTTGCTGTTTCACTTGTTCTAAAGAGTTAAACTTGTACTCTTTCTGTAACATTTTTGCCAGTGCTTAGGTTTGTTAATCTGTAAAAGCAAAGAACATTTTCACAATCAAAGCAGACAGTTAATTGCCTGTATGTAAAAACATAAAAAAAAATCAACCACAGTATTGGGACAATGGAGGAAGTAAGTTAGTTTGTAACTCTCCAGTCTGATACCAGCATACAATTACAAAAAGTGGAGACAGGAGAAGGAGCAGCAGGGAAGGTTTTATATAAACCACCTTTTTCAATACCTTGTGGGGACAGTGGAAGGTTGGAAATCAGTCAGTTACACGAAAGGGAATAGGTGTAACATCAACACTTAGTGTTTTGCACTTTGACAAGAGTGAGGAACTTTAGGATGGCTTGCAGCTGATGGAGGTAGGAGAATGATATGCAAACTGGTAAACCTTTAAAGGTTCAACACCTGGGGGGGTTGGTATTTAATCTTCAAGGTTTCTTCACAGGCCAAGTTAATAACAAAGACAAGAGAGAAAAAAGTAGATTAACCAGTATAACTGGTAAGAGAGAAATAATTTTTAAACTAACTGATGAAAAAGTAGTGTGTGCATTTTAGCTGTCTAACAAAGTTTTACCCAATCAAGCATCTACTTTCTGACAGACGGTATAGTCTGTATGACCAGGAGAGATTTCACTAACCTAGTCGATGTTTAGTTTCATCGTTTTGTCCTCATACCTAGGAGACTGTTCCTGAACAAGGGATTTGACCTTAGAAATCAAAGGAACCAAGTGTAACACAATCCACGGAGTTGACTATCCATCGAAGGTATGTGCTGAACAATGTTCTAAACAAATTCAACTATTTTTTCTGTCTCTAAAATAATCATAGTAAAGGCTTTGAGATTACAAGCAGTGGAATAATGCTCTTCACCTAAGCAACAGACCCAACGTTTGTCAAGCGGATGAATTTAAAATCCAAATTTATATTTTTCAGATGCTTTACCCTCCATACTAAAGCATCATGAGGAAATTCAAAGTTCAACATCAAACACCAACAGTGAAAATCTTCAAACACAACAGAAGGATAGCAGAGCAGTCAGTACACTAAAATGGGAAAGGGAAGATTACAAAAATGCCTAAGGCCTTGGAAGAGGCAGATCTAGTTAATATAAAGTTGTGGAAAGGTATGGCCTGATCTAATACTTGAAGAAGTAGTCAAGTGAAAACAATCAGATACATACCTGAAAGGGTGAGCAAACTGAAAATATACAATGTAGTGTGGAGACATTTTTATGATGCTTCTGCTTTGGCTCATGGCAAGAGAGATCTCAAAAGGATGATGTATTGCAGAAAATGTAGAAAAGGGAAGAACATTATAGGCAAAAAAGGCCAGTAGCCTAGGAAAGTTTCAGTGTTGAGCTCCCTAAAAGATTTAGTCCTACTGCTAATCATATGAAATATTATATATACATATCACCACTCAGTCAGCATCATCATACAATTATCATCACTCATACATTTATCAAGCACATGGTGGGACCAAGTGCACACGAAACAAAGCAGACCCCTATATTTAATACTCAACAGTAAACCCAGTCAGTACTTTTCACCTAAATGCGATACTTCCCCAACCCTATAACCTCCGACAAGTTTACAGCAAGTTCTCTACACATATATAAAAGTAAAAATTAAAAAGAGATAAACCTACACAAGCCACAAACACTACAAAAAGCACACAACTAAAACAAATGCTACAACATCTCACAAAATCATACTCTGTAACCTAAGATCACTTCATATATACAAAAGGTTCATTTTAATAGCAAGAAAAACAAAAAATGTACCCAATCCCCATAGAATGTCAGACAAAAGGGTACATGCTACACTCCTCAAAACAGAGGGAAATCTCACTCCACATACCAGAGATTAAAGTCACCATACCAAGTAAAAAATACAACGAAGAGTTCAATTAAAACATCCAGTCACCAACAGAAAAGACATGACAACAATACCACAATGTGGAACAAGAAATGAAAAAAAAAACAAAGCTAGAAGCAAAAGTCCATTAAAAACTCAAGTTATACAGTAGAACATGTTTATATTAGAAACTACTACAGTAATATCTATCTATCTATCTATCTATATATATATATATATATATATATATATATATATATATATATATATATATATATAATATGTATGTGTATATATTAAATATTCCTATGCCCTCCCTGGTCAACACTCCAGTTCCAGGTCCAACAGAATACATTAAAAATAAATCAAATAATGAGTGAGTGAGTGAGTGAGTGAGTGAGTGTGTGTGTGTGTGTGTGTGTGTGTGCGTGTGCATGTGTATACATAAACTCTGAAGTAATCCACCTAGACCCATCAAATGCAAGGCTTCCTTCATCCGTAAACAGTTGATCAACTAAATAAACACACTGGGGTACTAACACATACATATCCACTCTTCACGAGTTACATCCCACTCCTACAGTCAAACAATGAACAGTGTCTGATATTCACAGCATTTAGTAATCATATAGGGAACTTACGTGGATCGCCAGACCTTTCTTGTGTAACACACACACACACACACACACACACACACACACACACACACACACACACACACACACACACACACACACACAAAACTTGCAGTTGTCAATCAGCCTTCTGCATGTCTTTTGAAGAAAGGATCTGCATGTCTTTTGAAAGAAGGAAGAGTGCCCAGAGAAACCCCAAGCTAACACAGAGAGGAAATGAAGACTCCATACAGAAGGTTAGTGTCAGTGGCTTAACAGGTAACATGCTCATCTTTGGTGCTGGAAGAGAAGAAGGATGTGTGTTCTATTTCCACACCAGATATTGGATAAATTTCCCAAAACTGACACTGCAGTGCAGCATGGGGGTGGGGGTGTTGCATTCCTCAGTGTGCTATCTTCGAATAAGATGTTAAACTGAGGTCTCATATGCCTGACTTTGTAGTACCTCAGGTGGATACATACATACATATATACAAATATTTCAAGCACGGGCATTAATGCCCTTCTGGCTTGCCAATATACCATAACATTTGTTTCCATAATAAGTGTCCTGGCTGTTATTAAAAATATCTAAGCTAGTACTTGCTTTAATGTGATTTGGTAGTCTGTTCCATGCATCAGCTACTCCGTCAGAGAACTAATTAGTACACTTCTCATTCCTATAGAATCTTCTACATAGGTTATCTGATGATTCTCTAGTACTTTTTTAATAACCTCAAACATTCCCAGAGGCAGTTGTCTCTAAATGCCCTATATACTTGAATAAGATCTCAGGTGGATGTAAAAGATCTCATGGCACTTAAAAAAAATTGGGGAAGGTTCCCAGTGCTCTGGTTAAATTTCTCCTAGTCAGTATCAATATCACATCAGGTCTCCCTTGAAAAGAGGACACTGGCATAGTGGGACTAACATGGTCAAGAAAGAGTGAATAAATAAATAATTTAAAAGAGAACCTCTTGTTGTAAGGCAACAATGATATCCACTGTGCTGTCCAACACAAATATAGAAAAAGAGAACTAAAATGTAAACCCTAGCTAATAAAACAGCCTCTGTTCCCCCACACATGTACATTGAAGCTCATAAGCTTTGAAACCCTAATGAACTGATAAAGTATAATAAACCAAAAAGAACCAAAATTATCCTAAATAAGATAAATATAACACGATAAAACAGTTACAGATATCCTTTACAGACAAAGTCCACTTGTTAAAAAAAAAAAAAGTAACACAGGTAGGGCTGTTTTCTACAAAATAAGGTCCAGACCTGCAAGCCTACTGAAATGAACACTGGAAAAGAGTGGATGGTCCTGTTAGATGAGCATTGCTTGTACTGCAGAGGTATGCAACATATTTCCTGAGGAGTCAGTGTGGTCCAACTGATCAGCATTTATATAGTTGTTGGGGGGTGGGAAAAATAAGAAAGATCCGAAGAACACCCATGTGGAAAAGGGAATAATATGCAGACTCCACAAAGATACTAACTGTAAGTCAGTAGCAAACTCTATCCCTCAGAGCTGTGTTGCAGAAGCCTTAAGCATTGAACTACTGGGCCACCCATCAAAGTGTTCCCTCTAACTTCCCATCACAGATAAATTCTGTCTTCAGCCCTTGCAGAGGAGAAGATATTAATAGCTAAACCTGTGTTTTTGTCTGCACTTCTGAAGGTATCTCAAAAAAAAAGTCTGGATTGGCCAGAGAGACCAAGGCCAGTAATCAAACTAAGCTTGGTCAGTACAGTGGTCACTTCATTTATGACCTGCAGAATATTTGTGAAAACAGTCATATTAGGCTGGGGAAAAACCTTTTTCTTCCTTTATATATCAGGATATAGTGGGAGAAAATAAAACCTTACCTACTACCTTTATGGTGAGAAAGAGAGTTCTGAATGGCTGCCCACCATCTTGCTTACTGTTATGACTCCTTGATGCAAAAAAGATAAAAATGGGTTCAAACATAACCGTAAATCTGAGGTCTGCAATTTTGTGATGAAGGACAGCAACAACTTACTCTATCAAGTGCCTTTTTGACATCCACATTCAAAACCATAGTACAGTGGGACTTTGTTTATATTAGCTTGGGAAAGATGGCCTAAAACAAATCCAAATTTATCTTCATACAACAAAGTAATAATAAAAGAAACCGGCCAACAGCTGAAGGAAATAATATTAGAGAAACAACAACAAAAAAATAGAAGGTGCAAAGGACCAAACTGCTTTAGCATAATAAAACTTAATTGCCGCTTTCATAAATCAACTTCTTCAGAACACAGAACAAAGTAAAATCACACCATTTTATATTAGACTCCAGCCAATAAGGTAATACAACCAATTAATCCAACCACTGTGGAGCCACAAAAAATCCCACTCCCAATTAAACCCTGAATACTCTTTAAGCTTTTTAGACGGTTTAAACCTTTTACGCTTTTTCTTATAAAACGTTTTTTAAAACTTTTCTAACCTTTTTTATACTTTTAAAACTCACCCTAGCTTGTGTTGCTTTTAAAAAAAAAAATCACTTAATGTTCATAGTTTCATTCAAGCCAGGGAGAGAACCAGCCCTCAATTTAACCTGCCATTCAACTTCTTTCTTCCCTATAGAATTTTTATATCACCTCCTCTTATATCCTCTAATATTTTCTTTAGAAAGGTAAAGGTGAACTTTTTATAATTCTCACACACTTTTGAATGTTTATAGAGGGCATTATCTTCACCTTTGGTTTTCATTGCATACAAATGTTCCCTTATTCTTAATCTAAGACTTCTAGTTCTCATTCCAACATAAAAACTTGTATACCCTGAACATAAAGCAATACAAACCACCCCTATCGTGCCACAGTTATATCTACCTGGGATTTTGACAGTATTAGGATAATTAATCAAAGAAATAAAGGGTCCTTCCTTAATAAACCTGCAGCTGTTACATCCATTACATTTATAAGTACCAAAGGTTTTATCGGTGGTTGGAGGTTGTTTCTTCATTGTATTATGTTCTAACATATATTTAATACGCTTTTCTTTCTTATGCACAAATAATTGTGTCTCAACAAAAATCTTTCTTAAATTCTGATTACTGAAAATAATCTTCCAATTATTCTGGATTGTTTGCTTAATCTGAAAAGTATCTACAGACATATCTAAACAATATCTAGGAACAATTTTATATACTGGAAAACGTTCGTATTTTCCAGCTGTTAAACCACTACCCCTACTAGTACTATGTTCTACCAAAGTACCATCAGAATCATTTCTAATGTCAGTTAACTGCTTTTCACTAGATATTTCTTTGTTGTTCTTTCTGTTACTGTTAAATCCAACAGAAAGAATTGGACCAAACTCTGTTTTTCTTTTATTAGCAATTTCCATAGCTGCCTATTCTAAGCTTTGCAAAGGATACCCTTTTGCAAGAAAAAGCGAAGTTATATATTGCACTTCTTTCTGACAAAGTGCATATTTACTTATCATTCATGAGGCTCTAATATAGATGTGTCCAACCTGCGGCCCGCGGGCCACATGCAGCCCTCAGACCTCTTCCATGTGGCCCTCAACCTCTAACTGCAACATCGATGTACGCATGGCCCCAAAACACTTTTTTTGTTTTGTGTTTTTCGCTCCTGTGACATGTAATGCTAATGTCGGTGTGCGCATGCGCCAAAGCTCCCTTCTAGTTTTGTTTTTGAGCCAAAAAAGGGTCAGTGTGTTTACGCCATTATTTTGCGCCAATCAGTGTGTGTGTGTGTGTGTGTGTGTGTGTGTGTGTGTGTGTGTGTTCTCGCTGAAGAGGGGCTCGTGTATGGATTTGCCGCTGTTGCCTTTGAAAGGGACAGCAATTACCTGTGTTAATAGGTAAGTATGGAGTGAGTGAGTGCACGCATGAAAGCAGAATTGTGTGTGTGAAAGTAGAAGAAGAGTGTGTGTGTATGTGTGTATATGACTGAGAGAGACACATGCACAAAGAGGCTAACAATGATCAGTCTACTTATTGAACACAAACAAGTTAGCTCACAAATATATCATACATTAAGAGTACACTTTCATTAAATTGTGGCTTTCCTGACAGGTAGAGTGTTGTATTGAACATGAACTCATAGCTCTTAACTGTATGGATTTTCAAAAAAAAGTCTGGATTTTTGCCTCATCTTCCAATTTGTGTCTTTTGCTTATAAAATAAAAATAGTCATCCAAGGTAATGCAGTTCCAGGGAGTAAAATGAGACAGCAACCTAGGGTTAATGGGTCAGTAGTGGACTGACTATGTGGGACTGTAGCATATAAAGTTGTATTGTTTTTCCAGACAAACAAAAAAGCACCTAGTACTGTTTTTTCATTGGTGGGTTCTAAGCAGTGGTAGATTGGACAACAGTAAGCATAGCTTTGGTGGATCATCAATACTGGCAAATCAAGTGGGCACAATGTCATTTTTTAAATGTTGGGGATTTTAGTGTGTATGTGTGTGCTTATGTGTTGGGAGTGCTGCAACAGTAGATGATTATTAAAGACAGAGACTTATAGACTGTGGAGAATATGTTTGTTTCAAAACTTAATACTTGGGTACGCATGCCAGAAGTAGATTTTTTAAGACATAGCTTCTTGCCATTTACAGTGTACGGATATTTACATTTAATGGACAATGTATTAGCGTGGGCCTGTGGGGTTCTGAATGATGCCAAGTCTACCACTGCTAATGTCTTGTAAAGTGACCTGGAAATGGATATTGGGATGTTACTGAAAAAATATAGTAAGTGGGCTTAGAAATATAGTTTAATTAAACAAAGTGTACTTTCAATTTACAGGCCATAATTTAATTTATTTCAGGTAGTCCAGATACTGGTAGATTGTATACCATTAGACTTAATTAGGGAGAGCTGTCATTCTGGGGAAACAAGCAGCCCTAGTTTCAGTGAAAGCTCTGTGGTTGCTTGCAGGTAGGAAGTTGCAGGATGTTGATGCAATGTGTTTTATTTATTATTTTTAATGCATTTGTCATTTCAAAGCATGGTTTTCTTTGATGCAAAAGAAGGCAGAACTGAATGAGCCATATAATGTTTAACTGACAATGATGGGATAGAAAGATTATAAGTAAAGTAAAGAGCTTATATGGCAACTAAGGTTGGACGCTGCAAAATGGCCAGGGCTTAATGACAACATGAACTTGAGCAGTGTTTTGAAATTAAGAAGAGCCAAATTATAATAACACAACATAAAATTGGTATATTCACATACTTAATACACTCCCAAAGAATTGATTCATACATTTTTTATTATTTTGATTTTTTATATTTATTCATTATTTTTTACTTATTTATTTATTTTTTTCTTTATACTTATTTAGTATTCATTAGCATTTATTATCTTGATCGCAATAAGATTCATTTAATGTTTTATTGTTGTTGAACAATGTTTAGCAAGAAGTTTATGTTTCGAGCCTTTATGTATATGAGAAATATTATGACAAGGCTATTTAACTGGTTTTACGTGTAGCCCTTTTAATACCAAGCACTTGCAGGTGATATTTTATCAATTAGTTTTTTAACTTAATTGATCACATGATTTTTTTAGTATTTAAATAGGAGCAGTTGTTACATGGTGTTCATCTTGATAAAGCTCAGTATTGCATTGAGCGAAAGCACTTGAGGGATTTGTTACTTTGTGGTTTTATCCAATAAATTTGTTCGTTGAATTTCATCTACGGGATTTTCATTTACCTTCCTTCTGCTGTGGACTACATTTTTTGGTATAATGTTTGCAGCTACAGTTGTTTCAATGGTGTCTGTGATGCATAACTATTCTTGGGCCTGTGTCCCACTTTTATTTTTCGATTTGTCCAGATTTCTTGCTCTAAGGTTGAGAGGTATGGTTCCATACTAAATCAGAAGTTGTATTTACCTTGGAAGACTTTTTGGCATAATCATGAAAAACAGAGCCTTTTTAATATCTCTGCTTATTTCCAATATAAACTGCCATGTAACCTTGCAAATAACCTTCTTATTAAGCTACTTTGCCGCAGTGGTGGTGCTGCGGTAGCGTTGTCGCTTCACAGTAAGACGCTGTCCGGTTCGATTCTCAGCTAGAGCGTCTTCTGTGTGGAGACATGCATGAATGGGCGTACCTTCGTTGAAGGTTGTGCATCAGGGCTGGTAACTCGGCACGTAAAAATCAACTACCAATCATTAGCGGACCGGAGTTCCGCTGTGGCGACCCCTAACCGGGAAAAGCCGAAAGACACAAACAAATTAAGCTACTTTACTTATTTTGGAATTGACAGGTATGATTCATCTGTTCTGACATAAGCATAGAGTGCTAATGTGACTTTGATTTCTTGCAGCAGTCTGTGGTTTACATAATCACAATAACTTTTCTGTGTTTCTATGTGTGTAATCAATTTAACAGTTTTAAAGATGTTTTCCAAAAATAAATAAATATATAATAAATAAATAATCCTCTCTACACTTTGAGCTATTGACAAAGTCTGGGGATTTGTTTTTTTCAAAAGCGAAGGTCAGCATTACAGCTCAGTAAACTGTCAATCTGTGAGTAACTTCTGTGCAAATTAAAATGTTTGAATGTCAAATGGCTTTAGATTGGAGGGAAGCTTATTTTTATTTAATTTTATTTTATTTTACATTTGTTTACCGGGAAAGTCTGTCTGGACACAGGTCCATTTTCAGCAGAGGCCCGGGGAGAAAAGCTCCAAAAATAACACAAAACAATATAATGCAATACATGAGAGAGAGAGAGAGAGAGAGACAGCAAATTATGGATGTAGTACTCATACAATATGGCAGAGATTACATCTCGCAACATTGAGAATCATTGAGGTACAGAATAAACTTAAAAACATTTTTTTTTACAGTTATAATTACAGCAAGGCAAATATCAATGAGTAAAGTTTTTAGGAGAAAGCTGTTTGTACATAGCTGAAGCTCTGAAACAATCATTTGGTATGGATTAACCTGGGGATTGACACAAGTTATATGTTTACACCAGTATGTAGCATTATAGTTTATGGTTTTCTTATTGATTTACTTTTTGCCGAGCAGTTGTTTGTTGATTTATTGATGGTCCTTTTGGTGGTGGGAAATTACATGGATGAAACATCTCTATTATGATTTTTTTTCAGATATTTTGACTTCCAGACAATTTCATTCAGTGAGTGGGTGTCATGTGGTTACTAGGTTGCCTATTTTACAAGTAGGGGCTTTTTGTGTGTGCGTGTGTGTGTGTGTGTGTGTGTGTGTGTGTGTAAGAGAGAGAGAGATTTAATATGTATACTGAATATAATTTTGCAAATGGAATTCTTAGTTAAACATGCCCCTCTTCTAGGGCAACTAGACTTGAGTAACCAACATTAGATCTTAGTCATCCAGCTGGGAAAGGTTAGTATGTGGATTTTCCATCTGGTTTGATGAAGGCTATGCTACTTATCCAAGGACTACATTTATGGCTATCCATCCAGCCATTGTGTTGCTGAACTACATTGTTTGATAATGAGAGGAGCTTTTCACAGAAGTTGAAGGTTTTTGTGTCAAGAACCTGTCCATAAAAAGTATCTCGTTTATGTTGCAGTGAGGGCTGTGGTCTTTGTAGTGAGCATTTTAAGTATAACCAGTATTTCTGAGGTAGAGGAAGTCTCTTAAGGCAGGATCTTTCTTAGCCTGGAAAGCAAGCCAATGATGACATTTATAGGGGCCAGTGAGAGACAGAGGAAAGCAAGAAGCTTTTTAGTCTGTTTGGATAACTAAGTGAACTTAGTCCTTTGACCTTTTTGTCAGAAATGGTTGTAGTCTTTCTTTTGGCAGGGTGTTTTGCTGAGGCACATGCCAAAAGGGACACTGCACTCAATAATGGCTCTTGTAAAGGAAGAATACAGGGATGTTACAACCTCCTTGTCCCTGGATGAGATACCCTTACTAATGAAGTGGGCCATGTAAAAAGCTTTCCTTACAACGGAGACAACGTAGTGGTCAAAAGTCAGGTTTCTATCAAACTGGATGCCCAAGTACCATACGACTTATTGCGTGCTTACAACATTGTTATTAATGTGATAATTTGTGGGTCTCCTCAAAGGGGATGATGATGCATTTTTTGGCATTTAGCTTGAGGCCATATTTCTGGCACAAGTTATTTGTTTGGGTGAGACCCTCTTGTAGCTTATTCAGAATTGCTTTATTAAGTCAGTAATGTGAATTCTTTACTTTATTGCAAATTTGTTGGGTTATTTTTGTGGATTATAGTATTGTAAGACTGCTGATGTTGACATTTTACATAGTTGGACTGCTGGAATGGTTTTCCCAGTGAGAAATGCTAGTTTTGTAGTGAATATCTGGTTATTTGTAACAAAAAAAAAAAAAAAAAAAAAAAAATATATATATATATATATATATATATATATATACATATAGATATATTAACTAAGATGTTAGAGTTAACTGTTAGATTAGAGAATTAGAATTAGAATGAGAATGCGAATTAGAATTTTAAGGCAAATATTAGGCATTTATTACATTTATGCACCTACAGTACAGCCAGGAGGTTGACTGTGGTCTTCCGGAGCAACAAAAGAGTTAACTATATGATATATTTTATATGCGGCCCCAAGACCATTTCTGTTCACTCAATGCGGCCCCAGCAAGCCAAAAGGTTGGACACCCCTGCTCTAATATATTGACCTCTAGGTATATTTCCTTTCATATAACCTGGATGGTTACTATTGAATGGCAAGTAACTATTAATAAAAGTATCCTTCCTAGAAATCTGACTTTCATACAAGTTATTCTCTCTATTCCATGTTAATCTGACATCTAAAAATGACATATTATACCCCTTTTTTCCAGTAGTAAACTTAAGAAATGAAGTACAACTGAGACTATCAAAAAACTCTGAAATATTGTATTCATTTTTAACTATAAAAACAAATCACTTGCAAAGCGTCTGTAGAACACTATATTTTTATATACAGGAATCTTGATTAGAACTTCCCTATCTCACCAACCAAACACCAAATTCACATACGCTGGGGCTACTGTTGCCCCCATAGCTACTCCCCTTATTTGTTGATAAAATTTCTTTTTAAACACACAAAAAAAAAATATCAGTTAACAATACTGCTAACAAAAAGCACTACAAGATGATCCTAGTCTTGTCAATGGGATTGTACTTGTCCAAATACTTTCTAACAAATTCAGTACCTTCATCTTCAGGAATAGTAGTAAACATCTAAACCACATCAATAGTAAACATGTAACAATCATTTGCTAACAATTTATTGGAAAGACAAAATGTTCTAACAGAGTTCTGAAAATCCCATGACTCCTGAATATAGGATGGTTGATTTTGAAATACTGGATTCAAAACAGAGTCCCTTATATATCAGGATATAGTGGGAGAAAAGGAAAACCTTACCTACTACCTTTATGGTGAGAAAGAGAGTTCTGAATGTCTGCTCACCATCTTGCTTAATGTTATGACTCCTTGATGCAAAAAAGATCAAAATATGTGAAAAAATAACTGTAAATCTGAGGTCTGCAATTTTGTGATGAAGGACAGCACAACTCCGTCTATCAAGTGCCTTTTTGACATCCACATTCAAAACCATATTACAGTGGGGCTTTGTTTATATTACCTTGAGAAAGACAGCCTAAAACAAATCCACATTTAACTTCATACAACAAAGGTAAGAGGAGAGTAATCCTATGCGTAGTTATGGAATGAAACATTTTACAGAGTGAATTTGGGACTAATAATATGTATATACCATGAGGTCTGTGCCTGGCTAAGAAATAATTCAACAGCCTCTTTCACTATGGCAGAGGGAAAGACCTCCAATTTCATGCCATGATTCACTGCTGCCTTACAGACATGAACATTTCCAAGGTAATACCACATGTCCCAGAAACTTTATTATGTGGGTCTTCTTACTTATCTGTTTTATCTCTTTAAGGGATATGGGTAGCAAAATCATCTAATGATGCCTATTAAAAAACAATAAAGGTCCAACCCTCAAAGAAAGCTCAACATATCATCTTTGCTGGAACACAGTGGATAGAAGAGAGTCTGGTGTAAAGTCGCTAAATGCATTAAGAATCTTACTGCTATACTACTCCAGTTTAGTGATTCATGTTTTAGACACAGATAAATGTTCTAAAAAATGACGTCACGTGAATTTCATTGTTCTAGACTGTTTGAAGCTTTAAGACCAACTTCAAAACAGAATTACACAGCTTTTCCACTTTCTGGCACAAGGTGGCCTGTAGCACTCAATCTGCATGAAAGAGAAAAGGGATAGCTATCAGAGCTACCCTTTTGGAATGAAGTTTTTTTAAGCAAAGCATACCGTTTTGAAGATGGATTAGCTGTTCTTTAAATCAGGGAGGACCCAAATAGTATTGACTTAAAAAGGTAATCAAGAGAACTGGGTGTTCGTTTACAGTAGGCATTATCCAGCAATATCTTCTGCACTACACTATGACTATCCCTGAGAAGTGGGGTTGATTTACAGCAGGTATTATCCAGCAAAACCTATTAGTGTCCAGTTCTTGAACCTGTGGAGTAAAGGATAAATGTAACAAATCTGTAGCAATGTGAAAGGAAGGAACCTTCAACAGATGCAAGAAAGAAAACTGGAGAGATAAACTTCGAAAGAAACTGCATAAGGCTGTCTGGTTCTTCTTAAAGACTAAAATGTTATTTAACTGATGAATATGAGTCAGCAAGATTTGAAAAGTGAGAAAATTTGAGAGGAAGGAAAGTAGGTGTGGAATATGATTATTCCTGACCCACTTGTTTTAAAAGTCATGTCAAATACTGCTATTTGATCATACCCACAGGTGTCATGACAGCTTGTGATGTTACACTATTACATCTCATATGTTTAAATACATGTTTTAGCTTTCATATGAAATATTTCAAATCTGTTTAACTATCTTGAACAGTTCAACAATAACATGTATGCTTGTTTCTAAAATTTGTTAAACAAAACCTTAAGTATACAACAGTACTATGTTCTTCACTTATTTGATTAAGTATGTTAATAAACTTGATATATGCAAAAATTAATCTATGTATATATTTGGAACTGCTACTGTCTTTTGGTTTGGGCCATGAATGAATTGGATCCTCAGACCAACTCACCAACCCAGTTAGCGAACAGTAAACACAAAATAAGGCTGGTACAATGGAGACAAATATGCAGTTAGTTTAGAAAACTATGGGCAACACAAGACACAAACACTAAAACACAAAAATGTTCAAATGTTTTCAAGATTAGATCAAATGCTAACCAGAATCTGAGAAGTCTTTTTCTTTCAACTCACTAAGATCAGTGTGAAGAAGGGTGGAGCAAGCTAAAAGTATTAAGATGGATGACGTTTTGAAAAGGCTACCTCAAGCATTCTGTAAAGTAAATAAAAATACAAACATATCAAAATATTGAATAATTTGGAATGGAACCTGTACATTAATGAAACCACTTCGGAATTTGTCTGATACTCCATTTATTCAGTAATGGTTTCTTAAAGTCATACTACAAAGCTCTTTACTATACACTGCTGTACTTTGTGGTTGGAAGTTGTTCATTGAGTTCAAAGGCTACATCTAAATCACACTGTGTCACAAACACATTCAGACTATGCAGCCCATATCACTTGCTAGAACAAGGAAGCAGCAAATGATGAATGCCTAATGTATAAGCTGATAAAATATTTATTTAGATTGATAGATTTGTTAACTAGGATAGGGCACTGATCAAGTGTGGACCTATTTCAGGGTCAGCCTAGGTGTAGAAACAACATATTGACAGCACAAAAAAATAGAGTGAACGTTTACAATCAGAGTGAAATACAGCATAAGGATTACAATGCAAAGATAATGACATAACTATTCAAATAGAGTGAACGTTTACAATCAGAGTGAAATACAGCATAAGAATTACAATGCAAAGATAATGACATAACTATTCAAATAGAGTGAACGTTTACAATCAGAGTGAAATACAGCATAAGAATTACAATGCAAAGATAATGACATAACTATTCATTATACAAGCAGAATTTACTATCCAGAAAAAAATAAGCTCCAGAGTGAGTGTGGAAGAGGGATGGCTGAGTACAGAGAAAGATAGAGGAATGAAAGATGTTAAAGTTGAAGGGATGTGGTAAAACAGGTTGAGTGATTGAGGGGAGTGGAGACAGCGGGAGCAGAATTAGTTACTTAAACAGGTGATAATGTCATCTTATTTACCTGCTCCAAGGGAAGCTGAGACAACCATGTGCTCTCCAGCAGCTCCTTCCGCTTCACTTTTGGTGCATCTCGAACGAGGAGGTAAAGTTCCTGTGCATTGAGGCCACAATGTTGACAGAGACCGTGTTCAATCTCAAATACCTTGGCTCTCATATAGGACTGACTAGATCGAATTTGGAAGTCCTCCTGGCATTCCAGAGAGCAGAATCGTGTGTCCCATGCTGTGGTGCTGCTCTGTTCTTTAACATGGGAAGCTGGCTTATAGCAACTGACACAGAGTGGGTTCCCTTCTTTGTCTACAGCTTGTAGGTACCCACATGTTGAGAGACGATCTGATGCTTCCTTGTCTGGAGAAGAATATGAAGTCAGCACTTCTGTTTCTTGTGTGCCACCAGAAGATCTCCTACGGTAGTAATAATACTAAGGATTACTACACAACTGGAGAAAAAAGAGTAAGAGTACCTATGTTAAATGCAACCACGTATTAATGACCTCACACTAGTACGTGCAGTTTTTTTTTTTTTTTAGGGTTACTTTCCAAATGCTGTCTATAGTAATAAGGGTAAAAGATGTATGTCACACAGACAAAACATAAGTACCACCAAAGCCCCAATTCAAAAACAATCATTACACATCCAAATTGTCTGCCACATTTAAAGTTGCATACACACAGCAAAATGAGAACAATTCTATTTAATTTGTTGTAGAAATAACATTGTTATTGCAATATCTCTAAGTATAAAAGCTGGACACAAACCCATTCCAAGATGGAGGACATCCTGTGAGCAATGTAGGACCCACAGTTCCTGCAACTATCTGGAAAAATTACAATTAAATAGCCATCAACTCAGTGAACTCCCTTTCAGAAGGCGGTCTATAAGATAATACAACCTAACTGCTTGGCTAATAGCAAAAGATAGGCTGTTTCAACAACAGTAAAATAAGTTAACTTCACTGACATCTCCTAAAGGACTGAACACATGGAATTAAGAGGCCTGTTGCACTTTCAAACTAGAAGTCCACCTCCTGGGATGTCTTTGGATCAAGAAAATATGGATGCACAAACACCTAAACAAAGCTTTCAGTTATAATATTACCTGAAAAAGACTTAAAAACTAAAAGACCAAGAACAGGAAAACAATCAAAAAACCCCAAATCCACTATGAGATAAAAGCAGAACAATATCCTGGCTTAGAAGAACTAAAAATTGTCACTGCAACCTTTATAAATGGCAGTGCAAAATGTCTCTGATTAGTTATCATCGTTTGGCAACACTATTAACCAAACTACAACCAGACTGTAACTAACAGAAGCTAAGGTTGCTGAAAATGAAATAAAAATTGAAAAAATGCAGAATCTCTGTGATAAAAATACAAATGTCATCCAGGAGCTTCAGCAGAAGGTTTTAGACCTAGAAGCACGAAGTACACGTAACAATATTCTGACCAGAGGAGTCCCAGAGAGTTAAGAGCACTCACAGCTGCAAGTAATTACCAAGCAAATATTGGGATGTCTCCTAGACTATCCACCAGACACCAATAACATAGTAACTGAAAGAGTACACCGTGCTGCCCGCACTTCACAAGTCTTTAATAGACCTAGAAAATGTATGTTAAATTGTTAATTGGGACGTTACTAACATTCTTTTAATGGCCAAGCAAAAGAAAAGCTTACAGTGGAAAGGAAATAACATAACCTTCTCACAACCTACCCTATGTTATCGAACAGATAAGACAACAACTGGCACCTTTTTGTTCCTATCTAATCTCCAAAAAGTGAAATTCCAAATGAAGACTCCTAGTACCTTGTCATTCCAGCACAGTGACAACAAATATTTGATCAGTTCTGTTAAAGAAGCTAAACTGGCTTTTCTGCAGGTGTTTGGAGAAGTGTTCGATCTATAGCAATGATTTGCCTTCATAGACATGATCGGACAGAATGACACAAAAGTTTATCCGCCATAAATTGCATTTAATTGCAATTAAATAAATTAATTAATTAAGTTAGGACCGCCATTTTAATCCCATGATGCCAAAAGGGAATCAACGAAACTGCGATGGATTGCAACTCGGTCAGCAATAAGGAAACACCATGAATTCTGAACCAGAAGTTTGAATCTACTTCCTCATTCCCGACGCGAAGCACTAAAGAAATACACAAGCTTTTCAGCGGATTAACAAGCGACAACAATTATCCTGAATCGGATCTGTTAATGGTGGATTTCTTTTCTAAAGCCTCTTTCCAGTCTTCTTGAACTTTAAAGGTACTCCATGATATACGAGTATGCTCCATACATTATAGTTAAGGTAGAATCTAGTTACTTGAAGTGCTGCACTTCGAAAGGCAAGACAGTTAAATGCCATTCTGCTGTGTAGCTACTCTACTATTAGCAGGTACAGGATACCTGAAATAATTGAAGAATTTGGTTGATTTTAAAGCTTTGTACTCAAGATTAAAACGAGAACATAATGGAGAACTGATTTATTTATTTATTTTACATTTGTTGACTGGGCTAGTCTAGCTGGATACATGTCCTTTTTCAGTAGAGGCCCAGGGAGATAAGCTCCAAAGTTAAGTAAATTTACATAAAAACAGTATTTAAAAATACAATACATAAAACAAGTCGACAATAGTTAAAAGTTCAATACTTAAAAAGCATATTTCTATGAATTACTACACATGAGAGGATTAACAATATTTGGATAGAGAAAAGATATAAAAAATGAGACTTATGTTTAAGAAATAAGTATAGAGGCAAAGGAAAGTTTAGAATTGGCACAAGTGTAGGAGAATACAAGGGTTCAGAGTTATTGAGACATATGGGGTAGAAAAAAGAAAGAGAATGAAGGAAATAGATGAAAGAAGAAAGAACAAACAAAGCACAAGCTAGTGTACAGGTGACTTCTGAGGAGTTTAGTTACAAAGAGGTCATAGCAGGGAAGATAGGGGTAGAGCAAGGAGAAGAAAAAGGGGGATGAACTATGGTTCAGTTTGGTTTCGAACAGGGACAGAGCCAGAGTAGTTGCTGATGTTCTTTTAGGTGTTTCTTGAAGAGAGATGTTGATGAGTGAGATGTGAGTGTAATAGGAAGGTTATTCTAGATTTTGCCCACAATATTGGTAAATAGTGAGTCCCCCACTTTATTGTTAGATTTGATATTAGAAATTAGTAGCTTGTTTGCAGAGCGAAGTGTTGAAAGATTTTTATATGGGGTGATCAGGTTAGTGAGGATTGGGGTGTTATTTGGGTGATGAAGAATTTTTTGTGTGATCACAAGTTGATTATACAGTAGTTGGTTTTGTAGCTCTGACCATCCTAGTTGTTTGAGGTTGTAGCAGTGGTGGGTTCTGAAAGGGTTCCCTGTGCCAAATCTGGCTATGTTGTTAGTTTCCAGTTTGTTTATGTTGTATTTTGATAGGTTGGTGTATATAGCAGAAGCATAGAAAAGGGTAGAAATGAGGTGAATTTGGGCAATAGAGGTTCTCGCTAGTGGTGTGAGGTAGGGTCTGAGTCTATACAGGGAGCCTAGTTTTTTATTAACAGTTTGGATGGTGTTATTGATATGGTCATCGTAGCTGAGTTTATTATCTATGGTTATGTACAGGGAGCCTAGTTTTTTATTAACAGTTTGGATGGTGTTATTGATATGGTCATCGTAGCTGAGTTTATTATCTATGGTTATGCCCAGGAGACGTGTGTTAGTATCTGGGGTAATAGTAGTTCCATCGTTAGAGGTAATCGTAAAGTTGATTTCTGGTGATTTTTGGGTGGGAGAGAAAAGCAGTAATTTGTTTTTTTTGGATTTAGGAGGAGGCAATGGTGGGTAAACCATGTTTCTACAGTATTAAATACTGTTTGAGTCAAGGTCTGAAGAGAGGTTGATGACTTAGCTGTACAGATTAAAGTTGAGTCATTGGCGTATTGTATGCAGGTGGCTTTAGGAAAAATAGTGTTGAGATTATTAGTAAAAATGGAGAATAAAAGAGGGCCTAGAATAGAGCCTTGAGGGACTCCAATGTTTACGGGAACAGGTGAGGCGAGATTGTTGTCCCAGAGTACTGCTTGTTGCCTATTTTCTAGATAGGATGTAAACCAACGTATTGCTTGTGGGTCAAGAGATTGGGCTTTTAGCTCACTGATTAGTAAGTCATGGTTAACCATATCAAAGGCTTTTGATAGGTCAATGAATAGTGCAGAAGATAGGGAGTTGTTATTTCGATTCCTGTTTATACAGTCAGTGAAGGTTAGCAAGGTGGTAGTTGTGCTATGAAAGGGTCTGAAGCCATGCTGGCAGTTGGCCAGTAGATTATTTTGGAGCAGATGTTGAAGTAGTTGGTAGTGAATACATTTTTCCATTATTTTGGCCAGTGGGGAGAGTAGTGCAATTGGTCGGAAATTAGAGATATCAGTGGATTTGCCTCCTTTATGTAATGGGATAATGTGAGAGACTTTCCATATGGATGGGATGTTACTTTCTGTGATTGTTCTGTTAATAAGGATGGATATTGGGTATGCAATGACTTTGGCTGCTATTTGGAGGTATTCAGGTGGTAAGTGGTCTGCAGAAGGGGTACAGGGTTTGAGCTTTGGAAAAAGTTTGCAGATATAGGATGTTGGTACATGATGTATATGGAAGGAGGGCACTGGACTGCTATTGTTTTGGAAAGGGTTGGGGGTGTGTGGGAGGTAGTGTCTTTGCAAGAGTTATAATAGTTTCTGTGAAGTAATTGTTGCAGGCATCAGCTATTAGTAGAGGATTATTGTTGGGAATAGAAGATGGGGCTGGAGTTTTGGTATGTCCTGGTTGGAGAAGTTTATTAATGCCTGACCAGAACTTTTGAGGGTTTTTTGGGTGAGATTGTTGAAGGTGGTGATAAAAGTTTTTTTTTTGTCTAGGATAATGTCTTTTTTAGTTGCATTTCTTAGTTGTTTATATAGTAGCTGGTCTGTAGAGCTCTTAGTGGCTCTCCATTTGGCCCATATTCTGTTCCTAAGGAATATTTTTTCCTTGGTTTGTTTAGTGAGCCATGGGGCTGGTTTGCTCCTAACTCACGAAGAGCGCAGGAAGGCGTGGAGATCTAGGATTTCTAGGAATTTAGTATAAAGTAGGAAACAGCTTCATCTAGTTTGAGTAGTTTCAGTGGTGACCAGTCACAGGCCTTACGTTCACTTTGAAAGCTTTCAGCTTTAAAGTGCTTCTTTGAATGATAGGATTTAAAAGTATTATTTTTAGGACTATGAGGCTTTTGCTTTGTTATATAGGTTAGAACATGGTCACTAATGTCATCTGGTAGTGTTCCTGTTGTATAGGTTCCAGGATGACTGTTTATAAGGATCCAGTCAAGGATGGTTTCTTTATTATTAGGTTTATGAATTCTAGTGGGGGAGTTTATTATTTGAGAGAAGCCATGAAGATTAATATGGGTGGTAGGATTGGGGGAGTTACAAGTAGTCCAGTCGATGTTAAAATCTCCAAGTACAATTGTTTCTTGGGGTAGAATGGTGGAGAGACTACTAAAATGTTTTCAAGAGTGTTAATGTTGTTTCCTGGAGGAATATAGGTACAAATAATATAAATGGATTTAGATTTATTAAGTTGGAGTTTGATGGACAGGGTTTCTGCATTGTTGATAGAGGGTGGTAACACATTAAAGGTTGAGAGTAATAGTTCAGATTTATATAGCATAGCTACACCTCCACCTTTCTTGGAAGTGCGGTCACATCTAAGGATGTTATATCCAGGTGGTGTTATTTCTAGATCCTGTGTAGAGGGTTTAAGCCAAGTTTCTGTGAGGCAAAGGATATCAAATGCATGTACATGTAAAAGAGCATGCAATTGACTGAGTTTGTTGTTAATGCTGCGGATATTGAGTTGAGCTATTCTGAGAGAGTTCACTAACTGTATAGGGTTAGAGATAACATTAGTAGTTTGTTTTTGTGGGATGATGCTGATATGTGAATTTGGGCCAGGATTTGGATGGATATCACCATGAGATAGAAGTTGTGTGGGATGTTTTAGTATAGTTCTTATATATTTAGAGTACTTGAGTGAGGTATTCTTACTGTAGATGTAAGTGACATGGGAAGATCTATGAAATCTAGGGAGTAGGTAGATTGATGATGAGGTTATGTTGCTATGAGAGAGGGAGCTCGGTTGTGTTTTAGGTAGAGTTTGATAGGTTTGGATTCTGAAAGAAGATCATTTTAGTTAACAGGGTTGAGAGGTTATGTAGAGTGTTTGATAAAGGGGGAGGTAGCAGAGGGTATAGAGGTAGAGTACAGTGATTATTGTATTCTTGCAGTAGGGAGGGGTTGATTAAGTATAGAGTTGGCAAGGGGAAGGGTAGATAATTGATGGTGTGAGGTGATAGGTTGAGGAGTATAGTGGGTGTGGCTAAGGATGTGTAAATGTAACAGCACTGGGGTGGGTGGGAATTGGGGGTAGGGTAGGGGAGCAGAGTGAGACCGTAGGGCGAACAGAGCGGGTTAGACCAAGTAGAGGGGGAGTCAGCAGAGACAATCAGTGAGCAGTAGAACCCCAAGGAGAGGTAGTGAAGCCGGTAAGTAGCTGCTAGAAGAGCAGATAAGGAGTAGGACAGAAGGGAGGGGGAACTATGGAGCATTATAGTTTATAGTAGGTAGGAGAAGAGGAAAGTACAGCCTAGAAACAGAAGAAGAGGTAGATGGGGGAGAAGTCAGACTACTGGGCAAGGGATGAGAGGGGGCAGAAAAAAAAGAAGAGCAGTGAGCAAAGACTAAGAAAGAATAAGGGGAGTAAGGGCTCGAAGCCTAGAGTACACTGCCACCTAGTGGGCAGACAAGTAGCAGCAGGTAGCCAGGTAAAGAATCAGCTGGTGGGAAAGATAAGGTAGGTAGCGAGGGGTAAATCTTTCAAGAGACTAAAATCAAGGAGAGAGGACTGGCTGCTGGTTTTCCTGACCCAGAGGCTAAATTACTTTATAAAGTGTAATTACAAGACGAATTAAGAAGATTAGCCTTCAAAAAGGGTCAATTGTAAAGCATACTTTGTAAGTTTAGTACAGTCAGGTGGGAGCACAGGGCAGCAGAAATAGAGGATGGTCCAATTAGGCAAGGCTTGAGGTGGTTCAGGGGTCCTTAGAAGCCAGGCAGGTCCGTTAATGCAAGGTTGTGGAGAGACTGCTAGGAAGGAAAAAAGGTAAGAAGAAAGGGTATTTAAAAAAGTGATACGGCTTCAAAAAGAACCTTAAGTGTACAGATACAATAAGGTAATTTCCACAGTTCTACAAGTCTGTAAAAAATACTAATTATACATTTATAATAGAATTGCTCTAAGACGAGGTTTAGGACTTCAGTCTGGCAACAGAACAGACAATCTAAAACCTGTTAAAGTATAATAAAGCAAAGTTGACAATTACCAATTTGCAGTTGCCTTTAAAAAAGACAATTCCTCACAGGGGTTGTATTACAAAAGTAAATATTTGCCAGGGAAGTTCAACAGTTCATAACTGAAATGATACAGCAACATTTTCATTTCGGAAGTCATCTTGAATAGCTGGGTCATTTTAATGAGACTAACTTTGAACTATTTAGATTTACTATGATATAAGATGATGATTTCTTTTTTTTTATTATTTTTTACAAACGGTTGTACTTGCATAGTTGAATATAACTGACATAGTGACTGGCCAAGTCTTAAAGCTGACATATGATTAACAGGCTAGTTTTCTTTTTTTTTTTTTCTTTTGCTTTATAATGACCCGTGGTGACTAAAAGTTTTGAGTGAAGGATGCACATTTTGGTTGGCTTGGTTATTTTCTTTAATACCTTAAGCTTTATTATCTATCTTATAGTGAGAGGGAAGAGATACCAGCTTATTTTTTGCATTTCTCTATTAGAAAACCCTTCTATTCCTATTAAGAAAACTCTCCCAGTAGTAGTAGTCTAGTGGTTAGTCAAGGGGTTAGAGCTGAGAGTATTAAGTGCCATGAAAGTATTTGCCTACTGCTCTGCCCACTTATCTTAATATGTGTCTACAGAATAATAAACTGTTTTTACTATTATAAAAGGAGTGCCCTAAGCAGGTTAAATGTTGGATGCCTACCATTTCTGTTTTCTTTTGGAAGTTAAGGAGGGGAAAAACGGAAAAGAAGAAAGTTATATAAATGTTAAGTATTGATTCATGGAATGTTAAGGGGATTCAGGACACTAAAGAGAGAAAATTGCTTTTACACTTAATTCACAAATCTTTAGCAATAATAATTTTTATCCAGGAAACACAAGATACCTGAGAATTGGGACCCAATTAAGAAAAAAAAAATGGATAAAAGCAGTTATTGCTTCAGGTAATAAAACTAATAGCTGTGAGGCTGCAATTATAATTAAAAATTTATTTAAAGAACAAATTGTACAATGCAATTCAGACAGCAAGGGCAGATTGTGTTACTTTACAACAGTAAACACTAATTTTGATAAACCAATTATGTTCATAAACATTTATGGCCCCTGCGTGAGACAACAGAACTTTACCATGTCCATGTATAATATTTTATAGCTATTCCCCAATCACTACTATGCTTTTGGAGGAGATTGGTACTCCTTAGTTGACCCTGTTCAGGATAGAACTAGCAGAAGTAAATCATATAACATGCAAGTTTCTACAGCCTTATCATCTTGACAACTGACTACAATCTAATAGACCTCTACTATTTTTGCAAGACAAAGATACATACTTATCTAAATATACCTACTATTCTACACGCAATAAATCATGGTCCAGACTGGACTTTTTCTTGATTTCTGACCTCTTTATAAGACTGCAAACCCAGTTTTCAACAGAACCAAGACTTTTCTCAGATCACTAGAGAATTACTCTCAAGTTATCTTGGTCAAATTTTTCAAAAACAGAATTTAAAAAATACAACTGGACATTAAACCCATACTTGCTTCAAAAAATTGAGATCAGGAGGGAAATACATTTTTTATTAGATGACTTGAACAAAAAAATATATCATCTTCTACAACAATATATGATGTACAATGGGCAGCATTGAAAACCCAAATTAGAGGTCTACTTATACAAAAAGGTTCCTACTATAAAAAAAAACTTTATATGAAACCGGAAACTCAACTAAAAACAAATATTAGAAGGACTGAGGATAAGTTACAAGACAAATATTTTCCAGTGTTAGAAACACAAATGAATAATCTCCAGAAAGAGCTACTGGTGCTGTAATCTGAACAATGCTCATTTCAAGAAATGAAATCCTTAGTTAACTTTGCTGAATGGGCACAAACCCAGTCAAAATTTTTAGTGAGAATAATAAATGGAAATAATAAAGTTCCTAATATAACAAATCTAGAATATCATGGCAAATCATATAATACCAACTCAGAAATTGTGGGGTTATCTGAAGACATCTACTCCCAAATGTACGATCAACAAGAATTTGTCACCATTAATCAAGAAAGAGACTGATTCCTAGACAACCTAGTATTCCCCCAATTACATCAATCTCAACCTGATTCTCTTTCATCCCCCCTTTCAAAGCAAGAAGTCTTACTGGCAATTAACTTTCTTAAGTCAAATAAGGCTCCAGCACTGGACAGCTTTACAGCCGAATTTTATAAATCATTCAGTGAAACAAAGGCAAATCTGTTATTGTTAGTTTATAATAATATATTAGATAAGGGAATCTCAGATAAGTACTTAAATAACTCCAAAGGTATTCTAATACCTAAAGTTAATAAGGAAAAGAAAAATCCTATCAATTACAGACCCATATCTCTTATTAATCTTGATATCAAAATTTTAGCAACAGTTTTAGCAAAAAGATAATTCCTAGCATTATTTCACCTGAGCAATCAGGCTTCATTCAGGACAGACACACGTGTGGCAATACCTTAACTTTAGATACATTGATGAAACTTTCCAGTCTTCAAAAATATCCACTATATGCCGTTGTGTTAGATGCAGCCAAAGCATTCGATAGAATGAATCACAGTTTTCTGTTTGTAGTCCTACCTTATTTTAATTTGCCGGAAAATTTTATAAATTCAATTAAAACTCTCTACTTTAACCCTAGCATAACTTTATTTATTAATAAACTGATAATGGGGCTAGACAGGGGTGCCCACTGTCACTATACCTTTTCAATTTATACATAGAATTGCTTTTCCTACTCATAAAACAAAAGACCTACCACCTGGTCGCAAAAATATTTAAAAACAAAATTGTTTTCTCAGCTTTTGCAAACAACCTAATTATTTACTTCTCTCTTCCAGAAACAGACATGAATAAAATATTAAACTTGATCACCATGTTTACAAAATTTTCTAATTACAAAATAAATCTAGATAAATCTTCTAGATTCCTGTTGAATTCATTCTGCCATACAAACCATTTTATCCTGAATTCGGAAATAAAACTCAACCACTCCCTGAAATATCTTGGCGTATCTTTTCATTTGGATAAAAAAGCTCTTTTTCCAAAATAATATTCTAAAGTTACTTTTGGGCCTGTTCTAGAGTTATCTTTTCTTTCAAAGGTAGCAGTTGTTAAAATGAACATACTCCCTAGGTTATTATTCCATCTCAGATCCATTAATACAATAGTTAGTACTAATTTCTTCAAAAAAGTTAATGTACTATTAATAAAGTTTATCTGGCATCCTAAATCGATTAGAATAAGTTACCAGAAGCTAATTCATTGTAAAATAAATGGTGGGTTCAGCTTACCAGATTTTGGCCTATACTACGATATTATATGTGTGACTAGAATTATTAGAATATCAGAGTTTGATCCAAAGAAGAAAGACTGGGCACCACCTTGGCTACAATTCTGGTTTAATTACACAAAGGCTTATAATTTTAACCCTAAAGCCCTACCATTCCTCAATAAATATACTACTAAAACTTTTAAAATTCATGTTCCACTAAAAATCCCTATTGAAAGATTTCAAAAATTGTTGAACTCCCTGGATTTACACAAAACATTTTGGAAGCTGCAACCATTACATTTAAATCCTAACATTACAATGAACAATGAAATGCTAAATCTACACAAATTCCCTCTAATTAGAGAGAAAATACTATGGGACATGTATGTTGTCAGGAATCTGTCTCTGGAAGAAGTTAGGTGGATGTCCTTCAAGAATGCAACTGCAGTCCTGACATATGGGTTGCCCTGCCTCAGGCAGCCCCTCGGTCGGCCGGATTCCAAAGTCTGGGTCCGGCGTCGGCTGTTGTCGCTTCTTCCCTGACGTCAGAGCAGCTGGGGTATAAAATCATCAGCCGACGCCATCTTCTCCAGTCTTTCTTGCCGCGCAGTGCCCGAAGCAGAAGCAGTTCGCAAGTGCCGGTCGGCCAGCTTCTGTGTTTTCAGTTACCGAAGTCATCAAAAAGCTAAGTACCCCATTGGGGAACCTTTTCTTGCCTCAGCCGATGTCAGATAAAACTGCAAAAGTTAATAATTGTGTGTCTTGTGGTAAACAAATACCTCATAAGGACTTCCATTCTTACTGCCTTCCCTGCCTGGGCCCAGACCACGACGTCTCGGCCTGTGCTTGCTTCAATAAGCGCACACTTAGGCACCGGGCAGAATTTGCTGAAGACTTTTTTGGTGAAAATTACTCCTATATCATGCCGTCGGAGCTTCCGACAGCACACGTTTCCAAAAAACGGAAGGACCGGGACCGACTTTCGCGGCCCGCGACTTCCACCGACACCACGCCTAAGCCTACCGCAAGTGTATCGGTCTCTTCGGAGGCGGTAATTCAACCGCTCCAGGTCGACGACACCGTTTTACCGCACACTACAGTCCCGGAGGCTTCCTCGGTACCGGTTGTTGCTTTTCCTCCTGAAACCGAAGCCCAAGATTTGCCTGACACCATACCGGTGGACAAAGTTACTCCAGCACGTGGGACAGCTAGGCCTCCTGTGCCTATGTCCATCAAGGCCTACACACGTGCTAAGGCTGCCAGCCAGGCTAAGTCTGACCCTCCTAAATCTTTTTCGCAGACTCCCACTTCAGATAAACAGATCATGACTTTAGCTGCAGATCTAATTTCTTTAATCAGGGGCTCTCAGGCTCATCTAGACAGAGGTTCTCAGCCGCCTTCAGACAAAAGGCCTAGGGTTGAGCAGACTGATACCCTTTCCTCAGATGAAGCCTCTGGTGAGTCAGGCCTTTCAGATTCCCAGGAAGAACCCTTCCCAGCCTACGAGGATTATGATACAGATGAATCCATTCCCTCTGCCTCTCCTCCTGAGGATATTTCTATCGGGGAAATTCTCCACTCCATGAGAGAGCATTTTCAGTGGCAGGGCCAGGATTTCTCCGACTCCAGGAAAAGGCTTCGGACCTTCCTTAAGTTACCTCAGCACAGGCCTTTAGCTATTCCCCCAGTGTTAGATGTATTGGATGATGTGTTCTCAGACTCCAGTACTTCTCCTGATTCTCTCCCTCCTGCTCCTGTCAAGCCAGACAGATATTACAGGGTTCCTGAAACTCATAAGCATCTCTTTAAGGCCCACTCTGTTGATCTAGAAACTATTTCTCAGGGGCCCAAAGGAGTGGCCACTTCCACGACCAAGAATCCTTTGCCCGCAGACAGGGAATCTAGGTCCCTGGAGAGGTGGGGTAAGAAAGTTTATACCTCTACCACCCTTGCCATGAGGGCTCTTAACTGTCTTTTCATATGTTTCAGTATCAAAATTTTCTGATGGATGATTTGCAGAAAAGTTAGCCTCTCCTGAGCCTTTAGATAGAAAGGCTTTGCAGGATTTGGTTCATAATACTCAGCAGGTTAGCAATCATTTTCTTCAGTGTGGTTATGATGCATTGGAAGCTTCATGTAGGGCAGCTATGACAGGGGCCGTCATACGTAGACATGCTTGGTTGAAAGAACAGTCATTGCCAGATCATGTTAAAGTAAAGCTTCTAGATGCACCTCTGGAAAAAGACAAGCTATTTGGTGCTAATGCACAGGGTGTGTTGAAATCAATTGAGGAAAAGGCTAAATCAGTACAAACAGTCAAAGATTTCCTCCAGGTTCAGCCACAAAGGTTCAGCAGGAATTGTCCTTCGAAGAATTGGTCCTTTCCAGACACTGACAAGTTTCAAAGGGGAAAAAGCAGGCGTGCTCGAGGTAGAGGGCAATACCGAGGCTCCTACAGGGGCCGCCAATGGCAACCAACTAATCAGAGAAGTGGCACAGGGACTCCCACTGCTCCACAGGGACAATCACAATGACTTGACTTTGACACCGCTGACCAAGGCTCAAAGAGAAGCTCCTTTAGGCGGAAAGTTATCCTTATTTTCAAAAAATTGGCACGTTTTACAAAGGATGGATGGATTTTGAACATAATAGACAAAGGTTACAGGTTCCACTTCCATACCTTACCAACAAGACAAGGCATGCCAAACCTGCCACACAATCAAAGGGCAGAGGCACTCATACAAGTTTCAAAGCTGCTACAAATCAAAGCAATAGAAAAGGTTCCTCCTCAGGAAGAAGGCCAGGGATTCTACTCAAGACTGTACTTTGTTCCAAGAAAAGAAAAGCAATGGAGACCTATACTGGACTTGTCCGCTCTAAACACCTTTCTCATTGTGCCAAAATTCAAAATGCTGACGTTACAGCAACTTCTTCCCATGCTGGGCAAGGGGTCTTGGCTGGTTACTCTGGACCTCAAGGAGGCATACCTGCATGTCCCAATCAGACACAGTTGCAGAAGATACCTCAGATTTCTTGCAGGGTCAGAGCATTATCAATTCTCAGCATTGCCGTTTGGCTTATCTACTGCGCCCAGAGTATTCACGAAATGCCTGGCATCAGTAATTGCACATTGCAGACTCCAGGGGATACAAATTTACCCTTACCTGGACGACTGCCTTATACAAGCGGACAGCAAACAAGCATACACTTACTGCAGGCTTTGGGATACACAATCAACATTCAAAAATCAAGACTACTGCCATCCCAACAAATAATTTTTCTAGGAGCCAAACTGGACACAAACTCACAAATGGCTTTCCTCACGGAAGAGAAACAAGAACAATTACCAGATTTCTTCAAAAGCCTAGCAAAGCTCACCCAGATGACTGCAAGGAAAATCCTGCAGGCCCTGGGTTTCATGGCATCTTGCATTCTTCTGATTCCACTGGCAAGACTACACATGAGAAAACTACAATGGTACCTAAAAAGTTTATGGTCTCAACACAGCCACAACTTAGAAGAAATTATACCACTCATTCCATGTCTTCAAAAGGAATTTTTTGTGGTGGGCACAAGCAAGTCAATTAAACAAAGGCATGTCTTTCAACAAACCGCAAGCAATTCAAACCATTACAACAGACGCCTCAGATCATGGATGGGGGGCGCACATGGAAGGCAGATGCATGCAAGGGCAATGGGCTCCCCGGGATATGCATCTGCACATAAATCAAAAAGAGATGTTGGCAGTGATTCATGCAATCGAGGCCTTCGGAAAATTTCTTCAGCTAGGTCATCTGCTAGTAAAGACAGACAACACCACTGTCATGTGGTACATAAACAGGGAGGCACTCATTCTTACCCCCTCTGCAGACTAACAATGACTCTTTGGGAAAAGGCCCTGAAACTGAACTTACAGTTGCAATCCCAGTTTGTTCCAGGCAAGGACAATGTTCTGGCGGATAGTATAAGCAGAAACATTTTGGACCCGCACGAATGGATGCTGCATCCAGACATTTTTTCGCAAATAACTCATGCATGGAGAAGGCCGGACATAGATCTCTTTGCCTCTCACCTCAATCATCATCTGAAGAAGTTCTGTTCGAGGACACACCATCCTCAAGCCTGGAGAATGGATGCTCTCCTTCAGCTGGAATTCTCTGACAATCTACGCATTCCCACCTCTACCATTAATGACCAAGGTGTTACTGAAGATCAAAGCAGAGCAACCGAAAGGTATTTTGATAGCTCCAGACTGGCAAAGGCAGCACTGGTATCCATTACTAAGGAGCATATCTCGCACCAAGCCGTGACCCCTGCCTCAATGGCCTCTGCTTCTAATTCAGCACAATTACAGGACTGTTCATCCCAACCTGCAAACATTGCAGCTGACAGCTTGGAGGGTTCCATGACTTCTACCCATATCTCCCTCTCCAAAAAAGTTCAAGAGATCCTACTGGAAGCACACAGACCTTCCACCAGAAAAACGTATTCAGCCAAATGGAAGAGGTTCATCACCTGGAATGCCAACAAGGGTCAGGATGTATCAGTAATAAACATACCACAGATACTAGAATACTTGGCAGAAATGCTTCATAGTGGCCTTTCATATTCTTCCATAAAAATACACGCTTTAGCAATCTCAGCAAAATACAACTGTGATCCACCTGTGTTTTCACATCCTTTGCTAAGACAGTTTCTAGGAGGGATAAAGAATATCAAACCTCCCAGGAAACCACCAGTGCCTGCATGGGACCTCAACTTCGTCTTGGAAAAATTAACTCTTCCTCCTTTTGAGCCAGCAGCATCTTCAGAGATGCAATTTCTCTCCTGGAAAACAGTTTTCCTGTTGGCAGTTACCTCAGCAAGAAGAGTCTCGGAGATACAGGCCCTCATGGCAGTACCTCCATTCCTCATTTTTCATTAGGACAGAGTTTCTTTAAGAACCAATCCTTCATTCATGCCAAAAGTGATATCCAGGGTGTCTCTAAATCAAGCAATTCACCTGCCTACTTTCTTTCCCAATCCTCAAAATAAAGGAGAAAAGCTGCTGCACACTTTGGACATACACAGACTATTACGCTACTACTTGGACAGAACAAAGGCCAACAGAAAGTCTGACCAATTATTTGTAGCTTACGCTGCTGGAGTGCAAGGAAAGGCAATTTCCAAACAAACAATTTCAAAATGGATTGGACACTGCATCAGATTCTGTTATTCTTTCCATGGAAAAGGTGTGCCAGCCAATATCAGGCCACACTCCACCAGAGCTATAGCCACCTCCACAGCCTTTCTAAGAGGGGTGGCTACAAAGGACATTCTAGAGGCTGCTACATGGAGCTCCGTGCATACATTTTCCAAACACTACAACCTGCCTTTATACTCCAGATCCTGAGCAGGCTTTGCTTCGGCAGTCCTGCAGGGTATTTTAGCTACACCATCTTTTTCTTATATCCTACCACCCCCAGCTTGGCTATGGTATTCTACCCATATGTCAGGACTGCAGTTGCATTCTTGAAGGACATAGTACAGTTTTGTACCTACCATAAATGTAGATGTCCGATAGATATGCAACTGCAGTCAGGTTTACCCTCCCTCCTACCCCACAGTAATTTACCTTTTTCGATCCACTACCCCTTTTCCAACTTAGCTGGGGATAGCTTTTATGGTGTATCTGTTTATTACTATTATGCATGTCTGGAATTTTATGCATTCTCTAAATTTAGCCTTCCTTGGAGGGCACCTGGCATCTGGGGCAAGAAACACTGAAGAAGATGGCGTCGGCTGATGATTTTATACCCCAGCCGGTCTGACGTCAGGGAAGAAGCGACAACAGCCGACGCCGGACCCAGACTTTGGAATCCGGCCGACCGAGGGGCTGCCTGAGGCAGGACAACCCATATGTCAGGACTGCAGTTGCATATCTATCGGACATCTACATTTATGGTAGGTACAAAACTGTACTTTCTTTAACCTGCCGCGGAGCTATATTATAATCTTAAGACAAATCAGAGAGCTAACAACCTCACTGGCAAAAGACCTAGAAGTTCAAGAAAATAGTCTAAATACATGTAAACTTATTAGGATGTTAATACTTTCCAAAAAATGCTAAAAAACTCTTATAAATTAATTTTCCAACTCAGATTATCAGACTTCAGTTATAAGGTCCAACTACTGGAGGAAGCAACTCATGGATATTACTGATAGTCAGAAGCTTCAAGCCATTAGAGCTACTCTGAAATTAACCCATTTTAAAAAGCTTACCTACACTCAATTAATGATTTATAATAATGCCAACTTAACTCCAGTTAACCTGAACAAATTCAGCACAAAAAATCTCCCTTGACTGCACACAGTGCTGGACCCAGAAAGCAGACTTATTTCATATTTTTTGGAGCTGTAATTGCATATATAAACTCTGGTGTTCACTGAGAGCTAGGCTTGAGAAGATGGGTTATAAAAAAATCCACCCTTTCATGGGAATGTGCTTTACTGCATATTACTAAAGGAAAACCTTTCAAAACTAAAGCTTCATGTCTTAATTACCATCTGCTCACTGCTAAAACTATACATTACCCAGAATTCGGTGGACAGGTTTCAGACTAATGGCTTCTAAATATATTCTAGCACATAAGTTATATCCAACCAACTTCAATAAGCGATCATATTTCCCACAATACTGGAAGGCCCTCCTAGACGCAGCATTTTTGCAATTTAGGCAGAACGAGGATTTCCATTACATCTCATCTGACTATCTAATTTTTTCTTTTTTTTTCCTTTTAGCTACCAGGAGACAGATGTTAGCATATTCCATAGGCAAGTTATCCTTGAGTAGGGTACTTAGACATATTTCCTGTTGACCTTTACATTATGGCACTTACTGTAAATAGTGTGTATAGGTTATTAGGCTGTGTGGTTAAACTTTGACTAAGTTTTGTTTCACTTTAATGTTATGCTTGCTGTGACTCAAAGCTACTCCATCAAATATTAAGAAAGTTATCATCACAGCATTCCTAGTAGTTCCTTGTGTGTATGTATGTTTATGGGGGAAAAAAAGGAAAGCAATAAAGAAATATTTGGAAAAAAAAAACGGACAGAAAATTTCCAACATTGCATGTTTTATTTCATTGTATTAAACTGATTTCTCACTATGTTAAACAGAATTATATGATTGATGCTGTTATAATATTTTTGCATGCATAATACCAAATTTGTACTCTGTCTGTACTTTAAACCCTTTTGTCTACAACTACAATTTTATACTTGCTTTTTCAGATCAATATATGGCAAATAAATTGAATGAATGAACAAAATGATGTCTTTTTGATGCTATTATACATGTCTGATTTTCTGAGGGCATGTTTAAACTCATTAATAGAGATGCACTTTTTTAACATTCTGGGTTGTTTCTTTCTTTTTTCTTCTTCCACATAATCTTTATTTAATTTTGCAGATAGATACAACATTACCAGTGAAGAACAAAGGTAAATTGAACAAGTAATACAGGAATAAACCAAGGAACAAAGAAAAATAACTACATTACACATATTTACAACAGTGTCATTCATCCAAATAAACCAGGTAATCATGCATATAAGTACATGTCTGAAACATTAATTGTCTCTAAATTTGAAACAAGAAGCAAATGCCACAGAATACACTTCTCAACAATGCAAACTAATTGAATATCAATGGGACCCCAATTTACTTCAGTAAAGTTAAGCGGTGCATAGTTAATATATTATAATCTCTGAAAGTGTGAAATAAAAACGTCTTACTCCCTTTCTAGGAATTATCTGAAAAGTAATTATGGCAGGGACCAGGGATGTTCTCTAAAGAAGATAACTCTCTATGAAAGTTTTATTTCAGAACATAATGATAATGGAAAAGGAATTTTATGACCTCTGCTAGGATTTGACCTATATTTGAACCAAGATCCTAGATATGTCATAGCATACCTTTACTTGATGAACTAAAAGAAAGAAAATTGAAAATGATTAAATGACAGAAAAAAAAAACAGTCCAGGAGCTGACTAGAAGATTCAGAAGTAGCTTTTTCGTGAACCATAGACAGTGCTGGAAGATAGAGATGATCAGGAAGAAGACCAAAAAAGTGAAATTAGTGAATATCTGGGAAACTGTAAATAATCACTACATCAGGTGTACTTTAGACATGTGAACCTTGATTTTGCAAGAAGTAGCTGAAAAAGACTGGAAGTCTGACTGTGTTGCATTGGTGGCAGAACTCTAAAGAATCAACCCGCTTTATGTCATTAATGTTTAGAAAGACATTGAATGGAAAGAAAAAGTAATTAAGTGAAAAAAAAAAAACGTTATCATCATAATTTATATAATACATTTTATTATGTAAACTGCATGTTACACTGTAAATCAGTTTTATATAATATGCAGTCAGAGGTATTTAAAATGTGAGGTGGGGGATAGTTTCATCAGTAACTACTTTATATACTAATTATATTGAAATTAAGAAAGTACTTTTTTCTTAATTTAATTTTAATGTTTCCAGGCCTTGCAATATAACAAAATAAGGAAGACTGGAAAGAAGAAAGTTATAGTCGTTTTGATCTTGGGCTGCTGAGGGATGTAGAACTGCGTTGATCGTATTATACAGAAGCTTAAAAGAAATAATTTCTCCTGTCTTTATACAGTTGGATGTCTAGACCAATATCTTTAGTTTAACTACAGACAAAGTATTTTTTAATCAAATAGACTTGAAAAATAAGAGAAATGATGAGTATGAAAAATAGTATTTCTTTTTTACATTCGCAAAATTATTAACTATTTGTTGTTCTATTACAACCTGCTTTCAGCTGAAACAAACAAAAAATAGGTGCAAGCAATTAATGATGTCTGATCAGTATGTGTCTGTTTTAAAACCTACAAGGGTTCTGTCTTGCATTTGAGGAGTTACTGGGATATTTTCCCATTAGCAAAGCAAATGCTTTTAGTTTGAGATAAGTCTATTGGTAAAAGCAATTAATCTGGAGAGGTCCAGTGTGCTCTACATGAAACATACAATACAATCAACTATTTAAAGAGAAACTGTCAAGAAGTTAATTGAAAATAAAGTTTGAAACTGTGGGAAGTGAATAGTTATATATGTAGTTACCTCCTCAGCAGCTTTAGTACTTTAGTGCTTCAAGTATAACACTGCACAATTTAGTTTATTTAAGGACACCCTGACCCCATGTGCAAAAATGAAAAAAATGAGTTGTGAATGGATATATTTAAGGATAGCCTGTGCACCTTTTTCCCTAAGTGCTAAGATTATGTTTACTGAAAGCAAGCAAATTGCTTTCTGCATGTGAGAGGGGAATATACATAAATTAGGGACAGATAGCAGTCTTTGTAAATGGAAACACAGACTCTAACATGATTCAGCATTGTTAGCCTTAAGTTTACAATAGGTAATACCTGTGGGTATAGCCATTCATTTGGGGCAACTGCTCCTATGGTTTCCTTTATGAGATGTCTGAAGGAGAATGGGATAAAGGCTGCTACATTTTAACCAGCCAAAGATTGTTTCTGCCACATTATTCAAAAGGTACAGTGTTTCAGAAGGCCATGCTATTTCTTCTCCAGACCCAGAGAGATCCCAACCAGCTCTGGTATATCATTAATTATCCTCTGCTAAGGTTTCATCATGAGCACCTGAGACAGAATACTAGAGATGTGTTGCATATATGGGCTCTGAATAGTGTGATGATGACAGGTTAAATTTGCTCCTTTCTTAACAGCCTTCTGCTGTACCATTTTTATGCATGCCTGCTTCTTTACCTATAAATATTGGATTTTCCTTATTGTACACAATTAACAAGACTACAGTTTTGGGACTGTAAGGGGTTCGTATTTAAGCAGATTTTGCTAATGTTGGCTACTTCATGAATTCTTTGGATGAGCGATGTTGAGGGGCTGATATCCCCGTTTATGCTTTGGGAGACAAACATTTTATGTAAATACCTCTATATTTATAATGAAGACATTCCAACCTATATATGTGTTACCTTTATATACAATTGTTGATAATGTTTAGCTGGTTTTGATGTTACACTTTAAATGTACTCAACATGAGGCAAACTTACTTTTTCTTATTCAAATGGGTTTGACTGAAACTCACAAAGTAACACTTTATGTTTTTGCAACACTGTTAGTAGGTTCTATTTTACCTATATTTTTAAGCAAGACTGGACACCAAGCATGATGACAGAGTATGTTTTCACCCTACCAAATCAGATTAAATTACTTAGTGTTAAAGTTAATGGCATTAATTCTCCAGTCAAGCAGGCCCAGTTATGGACATGGGTCAGGGAATTTTCCTCAGATGTATTGTTGATGCAAGAGACCCACCTCTCAAATTCTGAACATATAAAGTTAGCTTCAGGGGGATATAATCTATTGGCTTCCTCATCATACTGATTAACTGCAAAATGCAAATGGGTATCTACACTAATATGGAGAGAGGTAGCAGTAGTCTTAAGATTAAGTGGGAGTGTAATTACATTGTTGTCTGTTTATCTCCATCCATCAACAGATGATAAAGTGGCCAATCATATATTTTGCTACATCCAAGATAATAGTAAGGGCTCCCTTATTTTGGCTGGGGTCCTTAATTGCCAGCTTGGTCCTTCTAAAACTGCAGCCCACATATCATTTATCTGAAGTCCTATAGCAAAATGTCTTAAATCATGGTTGGAAGACATATCTTTCTTAGAGCTAGCTGCTCATATGGGACCTTCCCATATCTAATCCATGCATCAATCATTATAATTTAGTACAGCCACAAGAACTGATAGGAGCTATGTGACCTATGCTCTCTTAACTTCTCCTCTGGATCTCAACTTAGTCCCTTGTCCATACTCGGATCATGATGCTCTGGAATGCATCTTGCCTCCCTGGGAAATTTTATATTAAATCCACCCACTTTCAAGTATATGGGTATAAACCTAGCTAGAATACCAGCCAAACACAGAGATATCAATGTTAAGCTTATTGAGCAGCACGCAGCCTAATACCTACAAGAATGGACAATATGGACTACTCAACTTCAGATTTAGATTCTCTTGTTTAAAATGGTGCTATAACTGAAGTTATTTTATGTTCCTCAAAGCTTACCAAATAGGATTTGTCAGAATGTCTTAAGTGGGACACGATTATAATGAGATTTGTTTGGTCACCTTCCTTCCCAAGAGGAGCATTAGGTACTCATTATTCTACCCAATCATTTAGCGACATTCGTCTACCTAGTTTGATGATACCATACCAAGTCAGTGGTATCAGGCTATATGGTAACCTATATACATTAGAGCAACAACTGCCGTGGGCTATTTCCGTGGCTAGATGTTTGTATCCCCAAATTCACCCTATGCTACTAATTAAGTGGGTACACAGCAAAATGCCAAGTGACTTTTACTCTTTGCGGTTGCAAAGGGATATTATACTAAATCTAATTTAATAGTTTACCCCCAGTAAGTGTATAATGTTATAACACCTCTGTGGAAAGTAATTCCCGATCTAGTATTCCTTTATGGTACACAGCATCAGTTCAAAGACACTAGACATGCCTTTCCTTGGGAGATCTGGTGGGATTAAAAACCTTAAAAACAACTTTTCAGTTATCAGCACAAACAGAGCCCAAAAAGCAACAATATTGCAGAAACAAATATAAAGTCCCTTGAAGACAAGGAACCAAAGATCCAGGCTGAGAATGTTTCCAAAATAACAGCAAAAAGTCCACGAATATACGTTAAGGTACCAGTTTATTAACAGAAGACACAAGCGCTTTCACAGTTGCTTCTTCAGGTGTAACTCCTCCATAAAAACACATACCTTATATACTCTTCCTAATTGGTCTAAATGATCAATTAACATATTAAAAACATTTTAAAAGAATAGCACACACAAAAACATAAATATTACCTAATTGAAATGCATACATATATAATACAAGTGGAATAGACAGTGGACAATGAACTTATATATATATATATATATATATATATATATAGATATTTATAGTTATATAAAAATATTTATTTATTTAAAAATATTTATTTAAAAAAAAAAAAAAAAAATATATATATATATATATATATATATATATATATATATATGTATAAATATTTAACAAGACAAAAATGTTCATGAATATATTTATATTTAAAGAATTCAAACATGTTAAAAATGGCTCAGAATTCATCTATTCAATGGTCTATTACGAAGTACAGGCTTAATAGGAATGCATTCGTTAAGGCCATGCCCAAAACTGGATCTCAGCCTCACAATCCATTTTGCTTCTGTATCCTCAGTTCTAGCATCACCACCCCTGCCATTCTCATATATAAGAGATAATACTCTAAACTTGAATACATGGTCATCTCCCATGGCACTAATATGTTTAGCTAGAGCATTAGTCTTTGACTTCTTCCTAACATGATAAAGATGCTCTCTGATTCTTTCTCTGAGGGTTCTATCGGTTTTGCCTATATAAAAACAGTGACATGACTGGCATTCTGCTAAATAGACCACATGTGAACTATCACATGTAGCACCTACCCTAAAATCAGTGCTTCTTCTAGTATCAGGGTGATGGAACAATAAACTCATATCTATAGAGGAACACTGTGGACAATTACCACAAGGTCGTGTTCCTTTGAACATCACAGGTGGTTTTTCATTTTTCACACCGCATAACCTCCTATACAAATTCTTCTTATTTTTAAAAGTATATTGTGGTTTGGTACTAATAAGGGAGGATATTGTGGGTTCAGTGGTCAAAATTGGCCAATACTTATTAATAACATCAGTGTATTGCTTGACATTCCTAGCATAAGTGATACAGACATTAAGTTTTGGTTCATTGTTTGTAATATGTCTGGGAGTATTACTTGAAAAGTATGGTTTTGCTTTATAAGATCTCATTTGTCTCACCATCTTCTCATTCTTACTGATACAATTAATGTACTAACCACGTTGTTTCAATTCATTACTGGTATTAAGCATCATATGATCATACTCAACTGGATCCACACTTAGCCTAGATGCCCTAAAAAATTGATTGCGAGCTACGTTATAAAAAACAAAATCTGGATGCATGCTTTGTCGATCAAGCAAATTATTCACCCTACATTCCTTCCTGTACATCTTAGTGCTTACTTTTCCTGTTGCATCTATATCTATATATACATCTAAAAAACTGATTCCTGTATAAGAATAGTTGAAAGTAAATTTCAGAAAATCTGTGCTGTTGTTTAAATATTCTACAAAAAGTTTCAACCCATCGAGGGTACCTTTCCACAAGAAAAAACAATCATCAACAAATCTTCTGAAAAAAGGTATACAAGGTGCATATGTGCTATTAAATATATTATCTATCTCCCAGGTTGTCATGACAGCATTAGCATAACTATTTGAGCAAGAGCTGCCCATGGCAACCCCATTTCTTTGCCAATAAATCTGGTCATTAAAAATAAATATATTATTATAAAGCACTAATGCTATCAGTTTCTGTATAACTACAATCTCACTAGCTTTAAGCATACCCACTTTCAACAATAACTTCTTCATAAAATCTATACCAGTGTCATTAGGTATAACAGTAAAAAGAGAAACAACATCTAGAGTAACCAAAATAACCTCACCTTCTACATACCCATGATTAGTAAATTCATATAAATCATGTAAAAAGTGCTCAGTATCTTTTAGAACATGACGCATAGAATCTAAAACAGGTCTCAGTTTCTTCTCTACATAAATAGAAATAGCTTCAGTTGACCATCCCCTCCCCGATACTATAGGCCTCATGGGTGGTCTAGTACTATCCTTGTGTAACTTTGGGAGGCCTTGTATAATAGGTATTACAGGTTTGCAAACTAAGAAGTACTGAAACAATTCATCAGTGATAAGGCACTCAAACTGCATTCTCTTAATTTCAGTGATTATATGCTGAATCATTTGATCTGCAATTGACTTAGTAATAGGTTGGTAAAAACTAATGTCATTAAGCATATCATACATTAATGAATCATAATCTGCTTTATCTAAAACAACAATCTGTCCACCTTTGTCAGCCGGTCTAATTACCAGGCTGGAATCATTCTCTAATTCATTTAAAGTATGCATTTCATTTTTACTAAAATTATATTTCTTATTACAGTTAATATTGTTATCAAGAACATCATAAAAATCATTAATACATAATTGTTCAAAAGCACTAACTATAGAGTTCATTTTAGGTATGAAAGTGCTCGGTCTCCTAAAAACAAAATCATACTTATCTTGTGTATTTAAAGACATTAACTTCAAATTTAAATTCCTGATAAAAAACTTTAAATCAAATATAGCATCAGTTATGGTCATATTTGAGGTAGGTATAAATGACAAGCCTTTAGTCAATACACTCAATTCAGTGTAAGTAAGCAGACGCTTCGATAAATTAACATCTAAAGTCTTACTTTCTGAAAAGCCTTCTTTATAGTGTAGACATTGCTGGTTTCTTCTTCGTGCTTCCTCTTGTTCCTTGTATTGCTCCTTCCACGTATCTGATTTTGTTTCCTCTGGCCATCCACTCTTCTGACAGAGTTGTCCCGTATTGGTAAAGGAAAATTTTATGCATACTCGTTAGAATGTAAACGAGCATTGCCAAGTTCATTAGAGTTTGTAGATTTAATGCTGACATCACTTCTATGGACTTGTGCTGCTACTGTCACTTTTCTCCTAGCTCCTTGTGTAGGTACATTCGGACTAGTAGAGGCAGTCGGTACAGTGGTTCCTTCTTCAGAAACAATGCATGCTGTATCAGCCGGATCCAAAAGAGTATCAACAATAGTCTCACTGCGACGAGCGCTTGTGGCCATTTGCGCATATGAGTTCACTTCCGGTATTCTCTGGACTGAGACTGTCGTTTGCTCCATAGCTATTGGTTCTCGTGGCCACATGAATATGTGGCCCAATGAGAAGTCTAAACGATCTCTCTGCAACTTTTTCAACTTAATTTGAAGTAATTTACGCTTATATGAGTCCACATTATTTAAAGTATCTTGCAAACATTTAAAAAATAAGTCACCACTATATGTATTATCAAGGTACAAGTACTTATTCTTGATGTCTTCCAACAGTTTATTCTCACGCCTTATAGCAGCTGCAATCAACAATTTAATATAACTAAAACTGGTGGCAATATTCAACTTTTGCCATTGAGTCAGAAGAAAGGCATCACAATCAGTTTCAGCTGGCATCTTCAATATTCTTAGCCCTCGGGGCACAAGTTTTTGCTCTATGCATACTTCAAGATGAAACTTCTCGTACTGTGTTCTTGCTAATTTGGAGAGTAACCTCTCCAAATCAAGTAAGTCAGTCCTTAATGATAAAAAGTCAATAGTAGTATCTGCTTCTTCAGCACATTCGAGATCTGCATTCAACAGAGGGTTGTTCACATCTCTAATTTTAGAAATAAATGTATCAACACTACCTTGTGACATGCCTCGAATTTCAGGATTAAAGTCCAGTTCAATTTGTATAGCATCCTCAGCCATAGTAGAATAGGTGGCAGGCTCACAAAATATGAAAACAATCAGCAAAATCAGAGCCCAAAAAGCAACAATATTGCAGAAACAAATATAAAGTCCCTTGAAGACAAGGAACCAAAGATCCAGGCTGAGAATGTTTCCAAAATAACAGCAAAAAGTCCACGAATATACGTTAAGGTACCAGTTTATTAACAGAAAACACAAGCGCTTTCACAGTTGCTTCTTCAGGTGTAACTCCTCCATAAAAACACACACCTTATATACTCTTCCTAATTGGTCTAAATGATCAATTAACATATTAAAAACATTTTAAAAGAATAGCACACATAAAAACATAAATATTACCTAATTGAAATGCATACATATATAATACAAGTGGAATAGACAGTGGACAATGAACTTATATATATATATATATATATATATATTTATAGTTATATAAAAATATTTATTTATTTAAAAATATTTATTGAAAATATATATATATGTATAAATATTTAACAAGACAAAAATGTTCATGAATATATTTATATTTAAAGAATTCAAACATGTTAAAAATGGATCAGAACAGTGTTCCTCTATAGATATGAGTTTATTGTTCCATCACCCTGAGAAGAAGCACTGATTTTAGGGTAGGTGCTACATGTGATAGTTCACATGTGGTCTATTTAGCAGAATGCCAGTCATGCCACTGTTTTTATAAAGGCAAAACTGATAGAACCCTCAGAGAAAGAATCAGATAGCATCTTTATCATGTTAGGAAGAAGTCAAAGACTAATGCTCTAGCTAAACATATTAGTGCCATGGGAGATGACCATGTATTCAAGTTTAGAGTATTATCTCTTATATATGAGAATGGCAGGGGTGGTGATGTGAGAGCTAGAACTGAGGATACAGATGCAAAATGCATTGTGAGGCTGAGATCCAGTTTTGGGCATGGCCTTAACGAATGCATTCCTATTAAGCCTGTACTTCGTAATAGACCATTGAATAGATGAATTCTGATCCATTTTTAACATGTTTGAATTCTTTAAATATAAATATATTCATGAACATTTTTGTCTTGTTAAATATTTATACATATATATATATATATATTTTTAAATAAATATTTTTAAATAAATAAATATTTTTATATAACTATATATATATATATATATATATATATATATATATATATATATATATATATATATATATATATATATCTATATAAGTTAATTGTCCACTGTCTATTCCACTTGTATTATATATGTATGCATTTCAATTAGGTAATATTTATGTTTTTATGTGTGCTATTCTTTTAAAATGTTTTTAATATGTTAATTGATCATTTAGACCAATTAGGAAGAGTATATAAGGTGTGTGTTTTCATGGAGGAGTTACACCTGAAGAAGCAACTGTGAAAGCGCTTGTGTCTTCTGTTAATAAACTGGTACCTTAACGTATATTCGTGGACTTTTTGCTGTTATTTTGGAAACATTCTCAGCCTGGATCTTTGGTTCCTTGTCTTCAAGGGACTTTATATTTGTTTCTGCAACTTTTCAGTTATATTCAGGATGTATATTAAAACCAACAGATGCTTTAAAGAAAACATTTGGTCTTTTACCCCACTATACTATTTCTATTTATCAGCTACATGCTCTATATAAAAAGCCATAACAGACCCCCTAACAATTAGAATAATCTTTCAGTTCATCCTTTGTACATATCTGGTCAGTGGTTTCATTAAAACTATGGAAAACAATAGCCCATCTAGTTCTGCTATAATTATTATCCTAATGCAAATTTATTATGATATGGTCTTGATGATTTATAGAGAGAGAACTCAGTAATAGTCAGCAAGGAGGGTGTGGAAGGTAAAATTATACGGGTCTATATTAGAATATTGAAAGATGTAAACACCGAATGTTTAAATGTCGAACTGTATTCAGCGAAAGCTGAAAATATCGAAGCAACGAATTTTTTCCTACGGAAAGAATTCGGTTGTCCATTTCTGTTGCTTCGGTATTTTCAGCACTGTGGTGGAAAGTTACGGGTTGGGTTCAGGTAAGTGTGCGATTGAGTGTGGATTAGGTGAGTTAGGGTTAGGGAGCGGGTTAGGTATATGTGCGATTATGTGAGGGTTAGGGTGGGTTAGGTGAGTTAGGGTTAGGGCGCAGGTCAGGTAAGTGTGCGATTGTGTGGACGTGAGGGTTAGGGTGGGGTAGGTGAGTTAGGGTTAGGGCGCGGGTGAGTGTGCGATAGTGACGGACCTTAGGGTTAGGGTTAAGGTAAGTGGATAGTTAGTGGTGTGTGTATAGTTTAGTGTAGGGTTAGGTGTAAGATTTTTAGGTATATGTCTGTGGATTGTTGTTTGTTTGGTGTGCTTGTGTTGTGTGTATGTGTTTTAGAACAGCAAATTTTTTCCCTAGGAAAAAATTTGCTGTTCTGTATGTTCGTTGTTTTCAGCTTTCGCTGAATACAGTTCGACATTTAAACATTCGGTGTTTACATCTTTCGATATTCTAATATAGACCCAAATTATACATATACTTCAGTCTCTTAGGAGTGTCACCTCATCTAGTAGATGGAGAACTTTTGTGATGAAGTGTCTGCATAAATTAAATACCAACATTATACATACTAAAGTGCTGGGTCCTACCTTGAGTTGCTGGTGCTGTAAAACCAGTCGAAATACGAATTTTCCTACAACCATGTGTTTTGGACTTACCCCCTAATATGTCAGTTTTGGACATCATTCTGGAGTAGAGTTGAGTGATATATCATACGATACATGGTACAGAGGAACAATCTACTGGTACATGGTGTCCTCCCCGACTTACATGTCTCACATTCAGTTTTATCAATATTACTTCTTGCTGCTAAGAAGTGCATTCCAAGGCATTTGAAATCTCCCTGACCTCCTCAAATAACTGAATACTGGCAAATACTAAAGGATATTTATAAGGCTGAAAAGCTTAAAGCATAATAAGGAAACTGTATTTTTTAATAATTGGACATCTTATTTAGAACTTATTCATGGCTAATTAAGATACTGACAGTAGGGTCTATGTCAGATAAACGAAAACGCAATCTCTCGAACGCTCATATGAGCGAATAATCATAACATCGAAATTTGTATTGTGGGGGGCTGTGCCCCCCCCCCCCCCGCTAAATCTGCTAAGTGTATATTCCTACTCGGAGGTCATACTACAGTGAGGAAAGGGCAAATATCCCACTCTTCACTGTACTGCGATTCCAAAATACCACTTTCGATGTTATGATTATTCGCTCATGAGTGTTCGAGAGATTGCTTTTTCGTTTATCTAAAGTAGATCCTGACAGTAGACAGTGTAAACAGACATAGGATACTTGATAGAAAAGATTAGGGATGGACTTTCAAAAAATTAATATAACCACTTTGATCTGTCCTGCCTATTCATATACATGTGTACAAATATTCTATATAGAGGTGCAAATATATTCTATATAGAGGTGCAAATATCTATTCTGTACATATTAGAAATAATCACAAGTATGAACGTAGGTTCATAGGTTCATAGATTAGTGCTAAGCTAACTGCCAGCCAATTATCCCTTGTGAGATTCAAACCCTGCACCATGTGTTTGTAAGACAAACACCTTAACCATTAGGCCACCCTCCCAAGGTCAATCCAGAAGACCAATACTTGTGATAATAACTTTGGTGAGTGTCATGTTATTTGTACATTAATCACAGTTATCGACCTTTATTTGGTGAGTGTCATGTTATTTGTACATTAATCACAGTTATCGACCTTTATTTCTTTTGACCTGTATTGCCTGCAGCTATTACACTAGTAGTTTAATAGTACACTGTGGATCTGAGTGGCCTGGTGTCTAAACTTTTGACTGATTAAAGTTAATTTACCTTAAACATTTCTGGAATTTATCATCATTGCACTATACAATATTTTGTCTTCTACTGTAACAATACTTCAAAAGATGCTATAAATGTGGATTAAAAGATATTCATGTTTTCTATATTGCAACATCTTGTCTGTCTCACATTGGATTGAATTTGACTGTAGTTTAAACAGTCATTTTATACTGTTCTAATAAAACGTAATATGCAAAAAAAGTAGTAAATTAGAGCTACAGGGTAATGATATAAAAAATAGACACTGGCAGATTCATAGTTACCAGTTAAAAGAGAGGAATTTAAAGAATTATTAGTGACTATGACTCTAATGCTATTCAGGAAAGATTGAAATTACTTCAGAGAGAATAGTAAGCGAGTGGAATAAAAGGAATATGGAGTTAAAATATAGTAAAAATAAAAACCACAATGAAATGGGAAAGAAGTAATAGGAATTATTTAGATGGGTTGACAGAAATTAAACTATTGCAGAAGGAAGAGAAGCTCATGGAAGAAGAGGAGCAATTGGGGAAAATAAGGGATTGTTTGAGTAATATACGAGTTTAAAAGTATAACTGTTAAGCAACTATTTTTGACAACTCGAGTGCAAAATCTATTAAAACTTTTAGCACAATACCTTAAGCAACAGTAAGCAGAGAGTTGTAGTCAAAATAAGTGAAGCTACAACAAGCAAGTTATATACAACATATATAGCATCAATCCCTTTCCTCCCTCTCTTTTCTACATGGGTCAGAGCATCAAGTCAACTTTCGCCACCACTCTCATTTCAATGCCAGTCTCCAAACTTCTTCCACAGTCATGCCTGACTTTTCCAGATGATCTCTCACATAATCCATCTCTTTGACACCCTTGTTTTCTCTTGCCATCTTTCTGTCTGTCCAAAATCATCTTCACCAGACTGTCTTCTGCTTTCCTGCACATGTGCCCAAACTACTGTAATCTGTTCTCCTTGACCAACTCCACAATTTCAACTTCTTGGGCTTCTGCTCTGATGTCCAAATTTCTTCAGCTTTCCCATAGTGTGCATCCTGCCACCCATCTCAGGCACTTTGTCTCCATCACGTTTAGCTTTCTCAACTGATTTGCTTTCTCACTACACATGTTTTTATACCAAACAGTAGTATTTGTCACAACACTGTTTTGCACACCTTACTTTTCAGCTTCTTTGGCATTTGTCTGCCATATACTACCCCTGGCACACTCTGCCAGTTGACTATACCCTTTCTAATTCTAACTTTGACCTCCTCAGTCAGTCTTCTCCTCAACAACCACTCCCAGGTACATAGAACTGTTAATTTTTTCCACTATTTTCCCTTCTTTCTCTGATTTGCCCTTTGCTGAAGTTCTTATTCAGTGTCTACCTGTAATGTCACATTGTCTACATACAGCAACTTTACTAATCAGTCCCCTCCAACCTGTGTGTTAATACGCAGTATGAACAGCAGTGGGCTCAGAGCTGAAGCCTGAAGCACATCCAGTCCCATTGTGACCCCCCCCCCCCAGTCTCTGTTGACCTTACAGCCTCTGGCTACTGCTTGCAGCTAATTGTTGCAACAGTTTAATGCTGTGGGTGACTGTTTCATTGGGAATGACTTTGCAATCACTGATACTATCCCAGTGCCCTTTCCTTATAAGGAGGAAGTCTACCAGAGTTTCATTTTAGCTACTCTTGCATATGATCTTGTGACTTCTTCTCTTGCTGAATCATGTGTTGGTCACCATCAAGTAATTTTCCAGAAGTGCTGAAAGGCCTCTTCTCTTTTTTACCTGTTGCCCTACTGTCCTCATATCCTGTTCTATCTGTCCCAATATGGGCCACTCAAGTCCCTCATTAATCAACACCAGCTTATGTTGTCCTTTATCCAGTAGGTCCAACAACTGCTGTCTGAATGCACTCTTTTCCTCACTGACACAAACCTGCTGTGGGACACTGGCTGAGATAATGAATACTGCCTGATCCTTCCACTAGAGTTTGACTGGCATGAATCTGTCACCAACTCTGATGACATTGCTCACCGTCTACTGTAGCTTCAGCACAATTCCTACACAATTTTTCATCTGTCCATCTCCTTATTAGAACACCCTGGATCTCAAACCAAGCTGCTTTGCTGCACTGTCCTTCCAGCTCGTCTCCTGGATACACAGAATGTTCACTTCCCTCCTTACCAAAATGTCATCCACTTCCAAGCTCCATCCTGTCAATGAATCTATATTCTGTGCAGCAATTCTTAGCTCATGTTTGGCAGTTTGATTGTAAGTTTTATGCCCAGCTTTGTTCAACAGAGCTATCTCAGGTAACCCAAGCCGGGCAAATGAACACCAGCTGACTAATAGGTTATTGAGCTTCTCCCACCATCAGAATGGGTCCCTGGAGAATGTTGTAGCAGACCAGGTCCTCAACCCACTTATCACTGAACAATACCCCTGTCCATATTTGGCAACATTAGTTAATGTGACGCAATCACCTAGAGCAAATTTTATATCATTGAATGGCTAGCTCTGACAATAGAAGAACATGAATCACAGACTGCATGTTATCTAGAGGATACTGTGCACCACAACTGATGTCCAAAGCAGTTGGTCGATACAGATCTTCCACAGATAGACACCATCTAGAGTCTGTGCTGCTGCCCACAGCACCATTGTTGGGTAAATTTTTTATTTATTTATTTTTTTAACACCTTGATTGAATTACCACTTAAGACATAGGTAAACGTACATTTCAAACTATAGACCAATCACCAATCACCTATAGCCGAAATCTTAGAAAAATGCATACATCAACAAATCCTTGACCACTTCCTCAAGAACAACCTATTATCCAATAATCAACATATTTTCCGACCCAGGCATAGTACTAATACTACTCTCATAAGTTTCACAAACACTGTAAATCTCATCAAAAATAAAGGCCAACTCATCTTAGCAACCTTCCTTATGTCCAAAACTTTTGGCACAGTATCACACCAAATACTTCTCAACAAGCTAGCCTCATATAATCACAGTACAACATCCCTAACTTGGTTTCACAGTGCTCTCGCTATAGACAACATTCCACCAAATGGGATAATAAACTCTCCCTCCTTCTACCCATCACTGTTGGAGTCCGAGGCTCCATCCTCAGCCCTCTTTTTTTATCATATTTACCAACAAGCTCAGTACCTTCACACAACTTACTTCTATCATTCAATAAGTCGATGATGCCTCTCTCATCTGCTCTGTCCCTTCCATTAAAGAACTACAAGAAAAGACTCAGAATGCCCTCCAAGACATAGAAAATTACCCATCGGACCATCAACTCATATTAAACCCCAAGAAAACCAAGTTAATGATCTTCGGTAACACCAGAGTAAAAAACACCCCATCCCCTCTCACTATCTATTGATAGAATGGAACAAAAATCGAACCAGTCGACCAAACTACTGCGTGTAACAATAGACACCTGGCTAAAATTCAATAAACATATAGCACTAGCAATCAAAAATCCAGATCAAACTTAGTGTACTCTGTAGGGCAAAACCCTATCTAACCAACTACACCAGAATATCCACATTCTGAAATCTTTACCAACCTGCACAAATCAGATTTGAACAACCTCAAAACCTGTTATAACAAAATAGCCAAATGTGCATCAAACATACCCCGCAGATCACATCAGTGCTCGGCTCTTCACCATCTCAACTGTATTGAACTACCAAACTTACTATCACTCAACCAGCTAATAATCGCTCATAGAGTCATCAATAAACCTGGCAAATGTCCCGCTGTCACTGACCTTGTCCAACCGTATACAAACCTCAGGTCCCTTAGATCATCTCACAAATGAATGCTCAATGTAACTAAATCTCATATGAAGATTCCTTGTACTCCAATAAAATAGCCAAAACCTGGAACTCGCTTCCCCAGCACATACTAAATAATCCTGATACTCACAATTTCAAACTACTAAAAGAATATTACTTCAAGTAATGGCTATGTTCCTGTCTAACTCCAAGCTAATTACACATAATTTACCTTGCATCTTCTTCCAAAAACTTTCTCCCTTATTACACAGTATATGTCTTACGCTCTCCTATGAGATAATAGATTTCTTTCTACCTGTGATGTTTAAAAAAAAAGTGTATACTATACAACTGCATATATGTTCTCGTGATTTCTCCACACCTGAATATTGAATATTGTGAACTTGTTTAGATGTATTTTTAATCAATTAACTCTGTAAATAACACTTTAGTGTATTTCTCCATCCTGTCATTGTGTTTACCTATGTAAATATACTTTTGGAGCTTTTCTCCCCGGGTCTCCACTGAAAACGGGATTCTGGCCCAGTCAGACACTGCCCACTTATCAAATGTACATAAATAAATATAAAATAAAACAAACCATGTTATCATGTTCACAGTCAAAAACATTATACATCACAATAAATTCTTTTATATAATTATCAATCCATCATTACACATTTTGATCAGTTCCTGCCTTCCCTTAAACCTCACTCCTCCTCCGAAACATTATTCTACATGTGTTGTTTCCACAATTTCTATTTTTTCCATGTAATTTGCTCCTACCCTTTTCTAAAGATCACAGTTCCAATTCTTTTATCTCTGTTAGAGTATTCACCACTTCAAATACAGTTGGTTTAGACTTCGATTTCCATTTTCAAGTTATTGCTTCTTTAACAGTAACCAGAATTAAACTTTACAAGGTCTTACTAAGCGTCTAAGCAATTCAGATCCTGTATCCCAGCTCAAAAAAATTTCCTTAGTTACATCCATTTGTTTACCCAATATTTCTGACAAAGTGCTTTGTAGGAAAATTTTAAAGTCTAACAACTCAGTACACTCCCAAAACTTATGTTCCCAGTTACCTCTCCATTACACCTCCAACATTTACCATCTTTGGAGTCTGCTTGGTATATAAAAATACCCATGCAAACTCTTCCAAGCAAAACTCCTAAATATTCTAGACTTTGTTGCATCTTTGGGAGCCATACATATATCTTCCCAATGTTTTCTTGTGAATTGCTTATCCAATTTCTCTTCTTAATCTTTTCTAATCTCCTCTGATTGATTCCTATATTTATGGTACAATATTTTATATGCTCTACTAATTATCCCTTTTTCGGAAGCAGTGTCTGTTCTAGTTTATGACTAAAAACTCTAACAGAGTAGGTTTTTCACTTAGGATTCCCCTATCCCTTTCTCTTTGCTTATACTCTGATATCAGTCTCTGATAGGGAAGGCAGCCTCTAGCCTGCAACCCAAATGTCTTCTTGGCCTCTTCCCATTCTATTACCTTTACCTCTCTAGTTATTTACTCCTAATAGCTTGGTTCCTTTGCCAGTTTTTTCCAGTAAATTTCAGTCTCTTTTTTCCTGTTCTCCATATCCCTAATTGCAGTCATCCCTATCAAAATAAGCTTCTCCATTATCTTGTTGGCTTAGTTCTTAAAATACATTTTGCTGTTTTATGAATATAATACTGTTTATGGCTGCTGTTATTCTCCTTGTGGCATTCTTGGATAAATATGAGATGGAAACACTCAGTCAGCATGTATTTGGAAGGTGGGAGAAACCTCCACAGAGACACAGGGAGAACATGCAAACTCCATACAGGCATTGGCCAAAGGTCAAACCTTGTGCATGGTTGGCGAAGACCATAACCATTATGACAAATGTGCCTTTTTTAAAAAAAAACACAAAAGTTCTCACAGTAGTATTACAGATGTTTTTGACTTTTTTTTTGAAAATTTGTATAAAGCAGGTGAACAGGAAAACCAAGAAAAGGCACAAACGACAATATTTATGGAAGACTTGCTTATGCCAATTTAGAGGAAGAAGACGTAGTCTGCTTGGTAAAGAAGGCAGAAACATGCATGTCCACAGATAGTGGGGTTTGACTTTATTGGCCTGAATCTGTCCATAAATAGACTGAAAAGAAAAAGTCATGGACATTCATAATTGCCATTTGGCTGAAACACCTGATGTCCTTAAAGGGTAATTTGCATATATCCCATGTCCGCCTCTAATACAAGAGGTTTAAGGAATCACACAGTGGAAAGTCTAGCTTTGCTACATTTTTCTTTTTGTGTTTTTTAACCAACTGGTTTTTCTGTGTGACCTTTTTACTCATTGTTTTACAACTGGTGTGGTACTCAAAAAAAATTAGCCTTATTTGTAGATTATATTATTTTGTTTTTGAGAAATCCACAAAAGGACATTTCAGTGTTGTGTAGCAATTTTAGACGGTTTCAGGCCTTTCTTGGATATAAAATAATGTACCAAAACTACATACCTACACACAAATTGGTTCACCAATACCCATATTTGTAGGGACATAAGATAAATTACTTGAATGTATAGCTTAAAATGATTCATTTATGGCTGCTAAGGATATATGGGAAGAGACAAAACAGAACTCAATATAAAAAGTGGGAAACTGGAAGTTCCTAATTTATGGATACTAAGTGAAACTTTTTTTAGTAACTTTAATACATTTTATTTACAGGTTGGGCATAATTTTATCCACAAGTGATTTAGTTGCAAGTGGTAATTAATAAAGATTTGAAGGAATTTGGGAGAGGAAGAGGACAAGAATTAAGTGGGATAAGTTGATTCCTCCATAGGACATGGTAGCTTAGGATTAGCTGATTTGAAGGGATATTTTGGAGGTACACAGTTAAGGCTCATATACATAATACAAGCAGAAAATTGTAAATCAAAGTGGAAAGGGAAGATGATGAATCAGGAAGGAAAGAGTTGAATAAGTGAAGAAAGAGTATGATTTTGTATGCAGGTCCTTAAAGAAAACAACCACCATCATACAGAACATTACATTAATATAGTAGAAAATATAAAGAGCTAAGCCAACAAAGGAATGGAGGGAGGAGATTTTAGGATATAGCATATAACATAGCTGGTTTCACTACCCTCTTGTAGACCCTTCCCTTTCACTTTTACAGGTACTCGTCTGTCACAAATCACTCCTGACACTCTTCTCCACCCACTCTATCCTGCCTGTACTCTCTTCTTCACCTCTCTTCCACACTCACCGTTACTCTGAACTACTGACCCCAAGTATTTAAACTCATTCACCTTTGCCACCTCTACTCCTTGCATCCTAACCATTTCTCTATCCTCCCTCTCATTCACACACATATATTCTGTCTTAGTCCTACTGACCTTCATTTCTCTTCTCTCTAGAGCATATCTCCATCTCTCCAGGGTCTCTTCCACCTGTTCCCTACTCTCACTACAGATCACAATGTCATCTGCAAACATCATAGTCCACGGGGACTCCTGTCTGATCTCCTCTGTCAATCTGTCCATCACCATTGCAAATAAGAAAGGGCTCAGAGCTGACCCTTGATGTAACCCCACCTCCACCTTAAACACATCTGTCTCTCCCACCGCAGACCTCACCGCTGTCACACTACCCTCGTACATATCCTATACCACTCTTACATACTTCTCTGACACTCCTGACTTCCTCATACAATACCACAACTCCTCTCTAGGCACCCTGTCATATGCTTTCTCTAAGTCTACAAAAACACAATGCAGCTCCTTCTGACAATCAATGTACTTCTCCATCAACACTCTCAGAGCAAACATTGCACCTGTAGTGCTCTTTCCCGGCATGAAACCATACTGCTGATCACTAATCATCACGTCCCTTCTTAACCTAGCTTCCACTACTCTTTCCCATAACTTCATGCTGTGACTGATTAATTTAATCCCTCTGTAGTTACTACAGCTCTGCACATCACCCTTATTCTTAAAAATTGGTACCAAAACATTTTTTCTCCATTCCTCAGGCATCCTCTCACTTTCTAAGATTTCATTAAACAATCTGGTTAAAAACTCCACTGCCATTTCACCTAAACACCTCCATGCTTCCACAGGTATGTCATCTGGGCCAACAGCCTTTCCATTTTTCATTCTCTTCATAGCTATTCTTACTTCCTCCTTGCTAATCCATTGTACTTCATGATTCACTATCCCTACATCATCCAACCTTCTCACCCTCTCATTCTCTTCATTCATCAACCCCTCAAAGTACTCTTTCCATCTCCTCAACACACTCTCCTCGATTGTGAGTATGTTTTCCTCATTATCCTTTATCACCTTTACCTGCTGCACATATTTCCTTGCTCGGTCCCTCTGTCTAGCTAATCAGTATAGGTCCTTTTCTCCCTCCTTAGTATCCAACCTTTCATACAACTCTTCATATGCCTTACCCTTAGCCACCTCTCTCTTTGCGATACATCTCATCTCCTTATACTCCTGTCTACTTTTTTCATCTGTCTGACAATCCCAGTACAATCACAATCATCAAATTTAAACACTATAAAATGTCCAATGGTTATGTCAGCTTTAATAACTTTCCTCAAAGATTAAAATTTTACATAATACAAACAGACAAACAGTAGCGTTTTTTTTTTCCAGAATATCCCTGCATTATAATAAGCAATAGTTGTTCCACAGAGTTACCGTGAACTCGGAAAAATAATTGCCCTCTAACCATATCACTTCCCTTCAGTCCACATTTTCATTCACCTTTGAGATTTTTACTTGATGAATTTAAAAAAAAAAAATTATTCGCGGTGGTGGTGCTGCGGTAGCATTGTCGCCTCACAGTAAGATGCTGTCCGGTTCGATTCTCAGCTAGAATGCGTGGAGACATGCGTGAATGGGCGTACCTTCATTGAAGGTTGTGCGTCAGGGCTGGTAACTCGGCACGTAAAAATCAACTACCAATCATTAGCGGACCGGAGTTCCGCTGTGGCGACCCCTAACCGGGAAAAGCCGAAAGACACAACAACAACAACAACTTGATGAATTTACAGCATTTGTGCACGATTTGTGCTGCTCATGGCTTTATATAATAAGAAGTTTGACTCATATTTTCCAGTATTCTAAGCAAGCAACTATGCCCTACAAGATATGTATTAATGTGTAATTAATGCCCACCTGGGGGTGTTATGAGGCCCGACACCTCTCTGTAAAAGTGTCGTGCTTTACTTATTTATTTTTAAGTACTATATTTTTTTTTATATATTTTTGATGTAAAATAATTCCTCTGTGTAATATTTCAAACTTGCTGTACTATATGTAATGGTGTTGGAGGAAGTAATTTACATCCAAAATATAGCACTTAAAAATAACCAGGCATTTACTTTATTTTTTGTTACCTTACTCCTAACATATTTGGTTTGTTGACATTCATTGGAGAGTGAAGTTACAAAACAATGCCATATATTTGAGTTTCAGACTATTATTTTATTCAGAAAGTTCATACTAACACAAATACTTTTAATTAAGCAAGTTTGTAATTTTATAAGAGCTGCAATTAAAATCTGTTCCTATTTTTGAGCCTTTGTTCCCTTTTTATTTTAGGCTTTATCTAGATTTCTTCAGCTAAAAGGTCCAGACGTATGCAAACGTCTTTACTGTCGCTCTCACTCAGTCTTTCCCGCACATCTCTGTTAGAGAAAATGTATGCTAACACAAATCCTAATAATCAAGCAAAATATGTTCCTATTATGAGCCTTTATCCCCTGTTTATTTTAGGTTTATCCAGATATTTTGAACTAAGAGTCAAAAGTCAACAAAGCATACCTTTCAATTGTCCAGATTTTTACAGAATATCTAGATTTTTGTCTTGTATGCTTGGTCCCATCCTTATAAAATGTGTAGTTTTCTGGCAAATCACTGGGGACTGAAGTCATTAAATAGTGACTGACATCTTGAGTTTCAGACTCCAGATCCTTCAGATAATACATGCTAATGGAAACTTTTTTTTTTCTAGCAACTTTCTAAATTTATAAAAGCAATATTTAAAATCTGCCCTTGTTTTTAGTCATTTGTCCCTCATTATTTGTAGCTCTGTCAGATTTCTGGTGCTGAGGGGTATTGTCAAAAGGTGCACTAACCTCTTAATTGATGCTGTTGCTGCCAGGGGATAGCTCTCACTCTTCACATAAACACATGCACACACATGCGCAGTCTGTTCTGCTTTCGTGCATGCATTGACTCACACATGCAGACAGAAACAAACATAAAAACACACGCACACTTTCGGTTTCATTTATTTTACACTCGCTAAACAGAAAAAAAGTGCTGCTTACCGAGTGTAAGATAAAAGGCTTGATCGATACACACACACACACCCACACAGGCAAACACTTCACATTTTTTTTTGAAAATTTTTTTCTTTATTATTTTACACTCACTAAACAGCAAAAGTGTTGCTTAGTGAGTGTAAAATAATAGCAGCTATAATAATAGCAGCTATTAGGTTTTTTTCAGTCCGAGCTCCACAGAAGCTTGATATGCTGCTGTGAAGTGGCAGACTAATTTTTCAGCGGCCATTACCTGTACATTACCTGTTAGAGAACGTTCATTCACCAATCAGGATGCTGACGTACAGTTTGCCTATTCTCTAAAGTAATTTAACCTACACAGATGAATATGTAAATATAGCTAACAAAAGAAGACAAAACTGTTTATCAAGTTTGTCTAATTAGTGGAGTTAGCACCCAACAGCCATTTTGTCTCTACAAAGCATCACCCTACCATATTCATTCTTTGTAACTCATTCCTAGCATATTGGAATTTTCTTAATCAGCCTTTCTCTGTGTTCTACCAAGCTTACTAATCGAACCTCATTTTTAAGGATATCAAACTGACCTGACAAACTTAAAATTACTTCTAACAACAGCTTTAAGAAGGACAGTATTCACTTCTGGATTTCTTGATTTGATTTAATGCTCATCAAAATGATCTTATAAGCTTGTAGAAAATCCAATAAAAGATTTCTTTGTGCACCCCAGTTCCAACCTACTCTCTATGTGACTTTCAGCCTATTTAACATCTTACTTCAAAAATGTGACAAGAAAGTAAAGACACTATCCCAACGCCATATAACTACTTCTACTAAGATTATGCTGTAATCCAGGTTATTTTGGCTGATACTTGTGTGATCAAAATGCTAATGTAGCTACTCGATATATAATGACCGTGTTAACACAATACATGATCATTATATCTTCATACTACACCACATCCTTAATTCTGGTTTTCTAAACTCATTCTTATACAAATACAAAAAGAAAACTTACATTCTGGAACAATCTTCTGCTGAACCACTAGTCTCTGTTTGTTGACTTGTGAACTTCGACTCCTTTCTGATGACTCGAACACTTCCCCCTTCCATATGTGCTTTCTTGATGGATGACTTTGCTACATCATCCTTTGATAGATACCTAAACCATAAGAAATGACAACAAAATACATAGAGCTTGTTGAAATGTCTCTTTTGGTATGAGCTACTCATGATTCTCTCAAAAACACAAAGAAAATAGCCAATAAAACACTGATCTGGAATGAATGCAGAAAAAAAGAACAAGATGCAAGAGAATTAATATACAGGCTGCGACAGAGGAATTTAACATATTTCTAGATCTATAAGAGCATGTTAGCCAGCAAGTTTATTTTTGTTACTGAATCATACAACTCAACAAGCTCAGGCTTTGGCTAATTTCTTTAGCACAGTACAATAAATATCTACAGTCTTCAATGCTTCCACAGCAACATGCAGAAATTAGGTAGAATGCACATTTTCATTCATCTCAGCTATTCCATGAAGAATTAGTTTTAATGTCTGTGTGCAAGACTTTCAGTTTTCTTCCAAAATGCCTTGCAACAACAGAATTCCATGTGGCTGCAGTTTGAGCATTTGTTTCCTCTTAGAGTTATATTTCATTACTTCCAAACATAAGTACAGTTGTGAGAACAAAAACATTTATTTACTTCTTCAAGCATGTCTTGACTTCTGACGTCACATATCTAAATGTTTGTCAAAATCCCACATTAACAACACAGAGACTAAGGATGGTAACTATGTTTGACTAGCTTCCATGAGATGTTTATTCAGACTGCCTTCTAGATGGCATGTGTAATACATGAGACCAAGATTGCTTGTAGCTAGGTATCAGCATGTTTCGGCAATAACACATGACTGCATTTGGACAAGCCAAGCATTACCCATACTCATGTATAATGTTGTGTAGATAGGTAACTGCCTTTTTTGGCAGCCAATAGCATTAAATTTAGTAAGACATTTACTATGTTTAAGCTATTCAGAGCCTATGTCCCAGCTCAAAAGAATCATTTCCTTAGTTACAAAGATTTGTTTCCCCAATATTTCTGAGAACATCATACTGTAGGGAATTTTAAAATCTGATAAATCATTATATTCCTAGATTTGTTTCCCCAATATTTCTGAGAACATCACACTGTAGGGAATTTTAAAATCTGATAAGTCATTATATTCCTAGAATATGTTCCCAATTACCTCTCTCTTTCCCATTACATATCCAGCATTTTCTGTATACCAGATGAAAAATTATTTTGTATGCTTGGGCTATTAAAATATCTATGCAAACACTACCAAGCAAAACAAAAGTCCTAAACCTTCTTCACATTGTTGCTGTATACTTAGGAGCCATATAGACGTCTTTTTATTTTTCCTTAGTAAATTGTCTTTCCAGTCCCCAATTATTTCTAATTTCTTTGATTGATTCTTATAGTTATGATGAAATATTTTATTTGCCAGACTGATTATCTTTTTTTGGTACTTTTCCGTTAAACCCCTACCACTTCACGCTGCTGTGTTTTGCCGGTATTTCATCAGTTGTTTGACTGCCTTCTTTCCTACAGCAATGAGAAAGATGATATTAAAAGAATTTGGATGCCGTACCTTAAAAGTAAGATGGATCAGTTTGAAAAACATTTTGGTAATATTAGGTAAAAATGGGGATAACAGTATATGAAGCATATCAAAATAAAGAGCCGAATATATTTTTTTTAAAGAAGTAAATGAACACTTGGTCCTCTTGCAGAACACAAATACTTGATGGGAAATTGCTTGGGTTCTTGACTTGCAGTAAGCATTTGGATGGTTCCCTTTAATAAATCAACAGTTTTCCCTACAAATAAAACAAAGTTTACTGAAGTGTCTTGGTTTGCTTATGGGCAAATTGGGAAAAGGAAGATCCATTGAGATGCCGTGTTTTGGAGACGACAGTAAATGCTGTGTGGTATAAACCTAAGTTGAGCACACATCAATGTCAGCTGTCAGCCTGAAATGACTTTCAGTTACATTTAACAGACTCTAGTTCATGTAGGTCAGTACAGCCTCTTCTTTCTGCCTAGAAGTACAGTGGCTTAAATATTTAAATGAGGCTTTTGTCTAACCATGATGCTTTTTTCTCATTAACATCCTGGAAGATGGGCGATGTTTTCATTATGGAAGAAAAGAGGGCTACTACTTACAACTGACAAGAAACAATTTACTTCATAACACCACTGCAGTCTCTGCGCTGCAGTTTAAGACTCATTAAGGCTTTTTTATGATTATGTGTACAACAGTTGGACACCAATGCTCACTATAACATAAGGAAAGTAAGTCATGGGGGATTTTATTTTCTGCAGCTGGAGGAATGAAAATGATAACAGGGAACTGTCCTTGTGGATGAGAAGGCATTACAGTTTTATCAAGTACTGCTGTGATCCCTGTTCCATTCATTACATGTGTTATATACATTAAGCGCGAAGTGGTAGAGGTTTAACAGAAAAGTACTCCTTTTTTTAATAACTGCTTCTGTTCTAGACTAAATTCAAAACTCTACCATACCTGGCCTTTCACTTAGCACTCCCCTATCCCCTACTCTTGTACCTATATTCTGTTATCAGTCCTTGGTACGGAAAGCAATCTCTAACCTGCAGTCCAGACTTCGGTTTGGCGTCATTACACTCAGTCCCCCCCCCCCCAAGTTATTTTTCACCATACTTTAGCTCCAACTTATCTATTTGCTTCATCCTTAATGCTGTTTGTGTCAGGTTGGTTATCCCTCCACTTTACAGCACTCAAAAAATAAGTCACATACCTGCAAACCTTAATCATAAATGTTTTGTATGAAATAAGACTTATATTCTCTGTGGTGATGCTTTTGTATTTCTTATGTCAGTTCAGTAAGCAATGAAAAATGAAAGATGAGCATATATACAATCACGTGACATACCAGACGGTACAACCATGTGAGCCAAAAGGTCACAGATCTCAACCATTTTATCTCAGCTTAACTTGCACAAGTATATTTATTGTCAGTATTTTATTTACATTTTCATAAGCATTATAAGTTACACTTAGTAGCCTACAGTAAAGCAAAAAGCCCAGATAAAGGCAGTCTGTGCAGTGGTTTATGGCAGGCATCCAGTTTTAGCACAGCAGGAAGTTTATCATTAAATGGAAGCTAGAAAATCAAGGTTGTGGCCACAATCATTTTTGTTTAATGGATAGTAAGCCCTAAACTTCATCTGGGTCACAAAGATGATCAAAGAAAGCTGAAAAAATAAGTTGTCCTGTTACTTCTCAACTACAGAATGAAACTATGTCCCTGGATATTTTAAGGATTCTGAAACTGCACCAAATTTTTAAGCAAGGGTTAAATGCTTTGTAATTTGGGTTTAGTCATTGTGATGTCAAAGATTTTCAACATCATTTAACTTTTTAAAGTATTGATTTTCCTTTTTGTATGTTTTTTTCCTGTTTCTGTTACTGTTTTCTATGCAGTGTGAGGATTTGAAACCGCCTGCTGGTGTTCTGTTTCGCCAGACTGCATAGAATGCAGTAATTATCAATTCTCAGATCTCCTCCCCAAAACACATATTTTTATAGCACTCCATTTTGTACACATCAGGTTGTACACTGGGCTTGACATCCTAATGATTATTTTATGTACTTCACTGGAATGAATGATCATTTTGACAAACACTTTTTGTGTACTATGCCTAAGTTATCACTGACATACTGACTGTTGTGTCCCATCAGAGTGCGTGTTTTTGCATACAAATAAAGTTAATATGCCAGCATCCTGGCTGGAAGGCTGTTACAGCCTGTAAACTGTTTTCATATCCTTCAGGATGATACAAAATAAAGTATCCTGTTGTGATTGGTCACCCTGTACTTAGAGGTTGCTGAAGTAGGCTCACCAGGCATAATCCAAAGGATATGTTACTAGATATTGAACTTAGGCGGTGAAATGGATCACATTTCCACAACTGAGTATAAACGGAATTCTTTCTTTATGTACTATGAATAAAGATCATATCCAGTGGACTGGTATATAAAGTAGGTCATAGTTTCATCAGTTCTTACTAGGCATGCACTCCAAGAGACCACTGAGGGGCCAGCCGAAGTTCTCTAGAGCACCCTGCAGTGAAGTGACATGCTCAAAGTCACACTGTAGACAAATGGAGGCTGATGGAATTTGATTACAAGGAAAAAAAACTCCTTACTATCCAGTATAGCCTCCCAAGTCATCATCCCACAAGCTTTTATATTATGAACTTGCTCATATCTAAAAAGAATATATAGTCTTGAAACAAGAAACAGTGTGGAGAAAAGCCTTGACTTCTGTGATGAATGGCACCCTTTGTTTTGTTTTATTTACAGATAGTTGACCTTTCAGCCTTAAATCTTACTGCATTTCAAGTGATGGCGTATTGGTAAGCAAGATCATCTTGTGGCTTCTGAAGTAATTACACTGCATAGCCTTGTAAATTGTGCCATTATGCTAAACCTACCCCAAAACAATTTTGTTTACTCTTTTGGGGGGATCTGTCATTTATTTTATTGCTTGTTTGTTTTTTAAGGAGAGGGAGGCATAGCAATATTGGCTTACTTCCTTGTACTGCAGCCCACATAATCATATCATCATGCTTGTCTGTTGTTGCTTTATTTTTTATTTAATTTATTTATTTATTTTTGCTTTAAGAAAATACAGTTCTGAAACTTGCTTCCCATGGACATTAAGGAGTAGAAAATGGAAAATAAGACAAGTCTTTTTATTTATTTATTTGCTTACACTTTGCTGGCCAGGTTAGCCCCCCTCTTTTCAGGGAGGACATGATGTGGTAGGCATACTGAACAGGGTAGCAGGGCACTGGGGACCTTCCACTACTCTTTTTGGTAAGTGCTGTGGGATCTTTTAGATTCACCTGAGCTACCACCAATTCAGGCAGAGAGGGTCTTGGTAGGTACCCAACAGGTGCCCCAAGGGCCACAATCTGGCTCACCAAAGCATTCTATTTGGCCTTTGGCATGTCCCACAATAAACAGTTTTGATCAGAAAGATGCATGTTGAACATGGTAACGTACTGCCCCCAGCCTTGCCAAGCATGTTAAGTTGCCCCTCAGCTAAGAATGTAGGAAATCCCTGTGTGTCCCATCTGACTGATTCATTTTTAAGATCTCCTGGCTCCATCTGTTTTTTCACTTGAATCTGAACTTCATTGGCCCACTTTGCTGCATACACCTTTTGCCGATGGAGGAAACTGTTCAGGAGGAATTCCTTTTCTATAGATTATTTCTAATTCTTAACAAAAGGCTTTTGATAGTAAGGAGTAGTAGGTACATACATTTCCTTTAAGGTCATGCTCAGAGTTCTGACTTATGAAAGCTGGAAGGCAGTCGATTTGCTGCAAAGCGTCCACTCACAAGTCTTATAATCCTTACAAGCGAAAATGCCAAAATAAATTTAAATAAATAAAATAAAAGTAGTTTACCATGCATGATGCACATGACTCCTACGCACCTGGTCTGTTCCACAATCATGCCTAGCCACATGACGACTTGATTATGGGGGCTGCAGTACAAGGAAGTAAGCCAATATTGCTATGCCCCACCCACGAAAACAAACAAACAAGCAAGCAAGCAATAAAAGAAACCACAAATCCCCCCAAATAGATAATATTATTGTTTGGCGTGGGTTTAGCATAATGATTAAAGTCTTCACCTTATAGACCACACAAGATACATGGCTTGATTCTGACTTCAAGTTATTGGCTTTGCTTAAAATTCCTTCAGGGTAGTTAGCCTAATATTCAGCTATGAATTAATGAATAATTACATTATTCATTAATTCTTCTTCTTGTATTAGCGCCTGTTCTGCTTTCTTTTTCTGTTTTTTATACTACCTTCAGTTTAATACCTCTTAGCAAAGCTGAAACTGAGAAAGGAAATGCTCTGTACCTGAACAGCATTAACACTTTATGCCGTTCACAGATGTAAGCCTAGATGGGTATAAACGTGGAGACAGCTACAACACTTTTTTAAGGTCTTATTTTCACATACAAATTTTACTTTATGTGAAAGTAAGCCACTGGAAAGCAATGAATGTCTACAGATGGATGAATGAATACAGATGCAGCATTACATTTTGCACCTTTGAACATGATCTTTCAATGAAGGACACCCTTCTACCTTTCTTTCCTACATTAAGGATATCATACGCTGACTGTCCAACAAAGGAGTGCTGAGACACTGAAACAGTAAGAAACGTAGTTCTAGCATCATAATATAAAACTGTTGCAAACCATGCTATTCTTTGGTTTAGTTAAAGAATCTTGAATATTATATACACAGTGAACTCCTTTTTTCTCCACTGTAGCAACTAATATCTATCTATTCTATTAGAAACACTGTTGTATGTACTTATTGCACATTTTCCTGAATTTGCACTAAAAAATATAACTCTGATAAGAAACCATGTGAGCTAATTAGTGTTATACTCAACTGCTAAGGTAGACGTGTACACCTTTGCTACAGTTATCCAACAATCTAGAACCCTTATCAAATAGAAAAAATGCAAAAGATGAACCTTTTGTGAAGAAATTAGACACTCTCATCTGTTCTAGCATGCTTGGCTGAAGTTTTTGTGCATAATTTCAGACTGACCTGTGTATTGCATGCCAGCATGACTAGCTATGCTATTGTAAATAGGTTTGCACATGTTGATTTATGATCTGTTTGTACAGAATATTTTAAAGACTTGAACAGTGAGTGTCCTTTTCCACTACTAACTGCCCTTGTCTTTGAAGAAAAATTCGAAAGCCAAATTGTCTCAGAATCAGCTGATCTGCAGATGATGTCATTGGAATGTTGACCGTTGTTATGTGTTACTGACAGAAGCTGAAAGACAGGAAGGAACTTTAATAAACAGCTGTTGGTTGATTTTTAAAATATGAAATGAAAATTAGAATTAGATCAGTTGTGATAGTTAGGCTAGTCTATAAAAGAGCCTGCTGAAGACAGCTTAAGTCAGTTACAGAAGTCAGTTGCAGTTAACAGACAGTTGTGATTTGTTCACAGATGTACTGTGCAGTGGATACCCAAAAGGACGCATCAAGAACTGTAAGCCTGACTTTGCTCTGTTTTAATAATTTAGTTTAGATCAAGGACAGTGTTCTTTAGTTAGGGAAATTATAACTAATCAGTTAGAGGTTTTCTAAATGTTGGATTTCAAACCTTCAGTACTAATTTCATTTTCCTGGTGATTGAGTTCTGTTTGTTTATTGGAAATTACTGATTTATATTTTTAATCATTTTGCTCATTATTAAATATTTTCATTAACTTACATTGTAGCTGGTCAATCCATGTTTTCTAGTGATCTGAGAGTGCTTATACTTGCCTTAACTTCCAAGGCCAATCCAAAAGCCTGGCTGCTTACGTCATTTACTACTATTTGTTTTAGTATTTAATTTTCATAACTGGACACCCAATTTAAAGGGCATGAAGACACTCTGATTGGTGACTGCATTACCGTATTATTTTGGGGAAGGGACAGAGCTGGAAATCTGTGTCAGGCTTTCCCAAAAGTGCTTGGATGTGTGAGATTTAATTTATTTAAGTGTGAGTGTATCAGAGTTCTTAAACTGGGACACACTGCTCTGGAATGTATAATGAGGAGTTATATTTGGGGTGGACAGAAGAATATAGTCCAGTCACAGGATTGTGTTGCTGTTGTGGTCGTAGGGGAAAATTGTGTAATACTGCACCTGTTTAAGTGACAGTCTCACATTGGAGTCAGAAGTGAGGCTTGAAGGTACTTAGTTACTGACCCAGGATAGTGGGATATGTTACACATTATTGTTGACAGTCCAGGCCAGACATCACATTATGTAATAGCAGCATAGTGGAAAATTAACTGGACGTAATATTTTTCAAACCAGTTAGATGTCAGAGAGAGAGAAACAGGTCTGCTTTGCAGAACTACATAAATCCTACCTACCTAAAGGAGACTGGTAAATCTGTCTGGCCTTTCTGGTGCTGGAAAGGAAGTCTGGACAGACGTTTATAAAATATCTTTAAGGGCACAGCACAAGTGGAGATACTGCATAGTTTCTATCCCAGAACATCATCATCTCTGTACATCTGTTTTTAAGAGAACAGGATTTTCTCCAAGCCATGTAAAAGTTTCAGCTGCAAAACTTAAAGGCCAACTTCACTCTATCTAAATACCAGAACAGCAGCAAGGGTGCAATGTCCTAGGGGGAGCAATCAGAAAGTGCAGTTCCTCCATTCTTTTTTTCTTTCCCAGTATTTCTGAATGCTAGTGCAGAAATAGGAAAATGCACTTTTCAGTGCTTCACAGCTTAGTAAATGGTAAATCAGCTTGCTACAGTTTAAAAGTGAACATGTCTTTTTTTTGTTTCTTTACTTGAAAAGCTGTGTGGAAGTGGAGGTGGGGAATGGGCCCTGTCATGGAGCACCAGAGTAAGGAAGCACACTTTTTTTTTGCTTTTCACTTAAAAAGCTGAGGGAGCAGGTTGCAAGAAGGGACCAGCACTGAGTACTAGACAGGGGCGACCCGTGCTATTGGACTGCAGCCCCCCCCCAGCTGTAAAAAAAAAAAAAAATAAAATAAAATAAAATAGAGAGAAGAAAAGAAAAAAAAAACAATCACAAGTAGAGGACCTTCGCCCATGCGCACTAGCAGCATTTCCGATATCCGGACTGCTGATGAGACAGTCTGGAGCATGCGCAGACTGTCTCAACAGCAGTCCGGATTGAGAAGCATTCAAGTGCAGAGATCCCAGAAGTCTATTCAGCTGTAACTGCATAGACTGTCATTGGAAAGGGATCAGACTCAGACTGCAACATCGGCAGCTTGGGAGTCTTGTCGGGGGAAGAACGTCTCGCAGGCTTGTAGTGCTCCAACGGTTGTGGATTTAATGGTCCAACAGACTAAGCTGTGGAAGGATTTAGTGCTGCAACGGACCTATCCCAGGTAGGGTATGGGTGTGTGTATAAAATGCCCCAGGTGCTACATAGTGGTGGGTAGAGAATAAGGCTTGAACCCTGTACCTTGGGCACGGGTGGCAAGAGCCTGAATTACCTACCCACCACCATTTGTAAAAATGTTGCAGATTTTTCCCTCATACTTGTTCTGCTCCTTATAAAATCTGTGGTTTCTGTATTTTTGTGTCCTTGCAAAGCCAGTAGTGCATTGGTGCAGTGGTAGCATTGTTGCCTGACAGCTACATGTTCTCTGGTTTGATTCTTGGCTGGGGTGCCTTATCTTCTGTGTGGAGTCTGTATGCCCTCCCTGTTTTTGTTTCCTCTAGTGTCCTCCCATCTTACAAAGACATGTGTCTGTCTGGACTGTTTCTCCCTGGGCCTCTGCTAAAAAATAGCTTTTGTTCCAAGTCAGACTTTCCTGGTTAACAAATATTAAAAATGACACGCATTTGAATATCAGACTTTATATTCTTCAGAAAGTGCATGGTAACACAAAAGCTTTTATTCTAGCAATTTTCTAAGTATATAAGATGGATATTTGAAATTTGTCCCTACTTTTGGGACTGTATTCCCCCATTATTGGCTTCATCCAGGTTTTGTGCTAAGGTTGAGAGCTATGGTAAGAACTGAATTCACTGAATATGTTTGGGGGCTATATTCCCCCATTACTGGCTTTGTCCGGGTGTTTTTTGCTGAGAGGTTGAGAGCTATGGTGAGAACTGAATTCACTGAATGTTTGGGGGCTGTATACACCCATTACTGGATTTGTTCAGGTGTTTTGTGCTAAGAGGTTGACAGCTGTGCTATGGTGAGAACAGAATTCACTAAATGGTAGCCATTTAAGTTTCCGTCTTCCTCTTTCACAAAACAGCTGATATGGCATAGTGGTATGTTGCTCTGACTGTTTTGCACAGGATCCCCTGGGTTCAAGACGTGGCAGTGAAATGTATGGTGGTAACACAGCATTTTATTCTAGCAACTTTCCAACACTATACAAGCAATGTTTAAAATGTGTCCCTGGCTTTTGGCCTTTTGTCCCCCCCCCCCAATAAATTTTGGCTTTTTCCAGATTTCTTGTGTGCAAAGTTCAGAGATAGAGCTGAGTGTTGAGTAGATTTTACAAGGAGTCGAGAGCTGCAGGGGAACACAAGTTTAGTGCTGCTTATGCTAAGTCTGCTTGCATTCTTAATAGCACAACAGGTAGTATACTTGCTTTTCATGCAGAAGGCTGTGGGTTCTACTCCCACAGTATGTAGATGCATTGCTGATACTGTACTGTGTTGTAAAGGGGGGGGGGGGTGGATGCTGCAGTCCTTTTTGGCAAAGATACCTAGTAACTATGAACCTGTTATGAGTTTGCTATCCATTCCCTATTGCGGTATTACTAGCTTATCATTTTTTTAATGCATGCAACATAGGCAATTTATTCTTCAAGGGCAACAGGCACTTTATTTGCAGATGAAACAATGACATATAAAGTTATTTGCTAGCAGCAACCTCTTTATTAGTTACAGAGTTCTTTAATGTGAATTTTACTACTTCAGAGATTGTGCATACTTACTGATACTGGTGGACTATAGAAGGTTGAGTAGACGACTTTTTATGATGGAAATATTCTGAATTGGGCAGTTTTGTCATTGGTGTATGCATTTTGTTTCATTGTTTACTGGAAAAATGCTCAAAACAATAAATTTAAAATGCCCTCTAACAACTGTACTGTATTGTATAAGGAATATAATGTAATACAGTCAGGAAGGTGTATCAAATAGCATGTGTATGCTTCATGTTCAAGGGGCCTATGATTTTGAAAGCAGCCCAGAGTTGATCTTTATCTGCAACTGGCAAAATGTATTTTCTTTGAATGTGGGTTTCAATGCTGTTTCCAATGCATGTGAGTTTCAAGGGCAGAAAAGTTTTAATGCTAAGTCTATTTTCATTGTGAGACTGCATTGCTTTGTTTAACAGATATCTATTAGGGTTTGTGCTGTAAAATGCAAAATAAAACTTTCAAATGAAATCTAAATCATCGCAGAAATAAAGCAGTATGCACATTACAGTGTTTATGGTAAATGGGGCAAAATAACCAAAAAATGGGACATTGGAATGGCTGCAAGGGGGAGGCTCCATTTGAGCATGATTTTGTGAGGGGGGGGGGTAGCAAACTCAGACAGCCCCGGTTGAACTATACCTCTCAGTTGTCCATATTTTTGCAGAATGAATTGATATTTGTTTCTTATTTTTGGTTTGTTCCTCATAAAAGTTGTGGTTTTCTAGCAAATCATTTAGGAATGAAGTCACTAAATGCCAGACATTGAGTTTCAGATGTTATAACCTTCAGAAAAATGCATGCTAATGCAAGACCTGTTATTCTATCAACTGTCTACAAGAGCAGTTTTTAGTAGTGTTTGTATGTTCCCCCAATATATTTAGCCTTGTCCAGATTTCCTGCATTAAGAGGTTGAAAGGTATGTGCAAATTGCTTTGTAGAATTAGGAATATCCACACCTCTCCATTGTCCCCAATTTTGGCTCAAAATGTTGCTCTCTCCTAATAATCCCTCCTCAAAATGGCAATTTTGGTAGAAAATGTGGAGGGTTTACAATTATATATAACTGTAATGATCAGAGTTATAGATTACTTTTATTTCAGAAATGCATGTAGATGCTCTTATTTTGTTAGCTGCTCAAGATAACAGTGTTAATATTAAAAATGTGTCCCTTTTTTGACAGGTTCCCAGCTGTATTGTGTGGCAACTTTATATTTTTGCATCACATTTTTGGATTGTTTTTCATAAAATTGTGGTTTTCTGGCAAATTAGTGGCAAGACATTAAAGATTGAAGTTAGAAAATAATGGCAGATATCTGAGTTTCAGATTTCATACCCTTCAGAAAATCCGTACTAATGGAAGACCTACTACTGTTCTATTATCTAAGTTAATAAGAGCAATATTTAGAAATTGTCCTTATTTTTGGGCCTGTGTCCCACTTCTAGTTCTATGTATGGCTTTGTCCGGATTTCTTGCTCTGAAGTTGAGAGGTATGAATGTCAGAGCCATCACTGTCAGCCAGAGACATTTCAAATTGTGACATACTTGTTGCACCCCACTCCCCATTGTAGTGGCTCTGGATGTGTCCAAGGAAGGCAAGGAGCAGTTATGCAGTGTAAGTGTGCAGAGTATTCCCCCATCCAAGGTAGACCACAAGTACGACCGTGGCTTTTCATCTGTCCTTGATTTTGCAGAATGTTCTGGTTTTCTGTCATATTTTTATAGTGTAGATTTATGCTTCTTATTATTCAGGAAATGCATGCTGTCACAGTGCCCTGTTGCTCTGTTTAAGTAGCAATGATTTAATGACCATCAGGTAAGCTTGTCGGAGACTGTAAGATGCAAGTAAGGTTTAATAAGCATACTGTTAAAGAATTACCAGCATTGAAGCCTTTTCGTTGCTGCCATGCCGAAAATATTTACATAACTAGATAATGTATACGCCTTGGGTATTGAAATGCATATGACAGTATTTGTAATAAAAGGACAGGATTACAGTATTTTCAGAAGCTCATTACATTTGTTGGAGACTTGCAGTCATCTTTGCAGGCTTTACCCATAAACTAAACAGAATGCCAATCTATCATGTGTGGTCCATAACTTGTGCAGAAATCCTTTAAGCAATTTATCTTGAGCTTGTTTATTTGCTGTTCATTTTTTACTTTGATCATGTCTTCCCCATGAAACAAGTAGATAGTTGTGTCAGGCAGCAGGTCTTTTTTGGATAAAAAACAGTTTTACAAGTGGGGGTATCACAGAGATTGCGACTTTCAGCATGTTACTTTGTAATTTTATAAAGCTGAATATAAATTATAATTAGAACTGCAGTGCATGGAGTAGTGGTTTGGGTTGAGTGCTGCTTGTTTTTTTATACTTGATTTTGACTGGCATTCCAGTAATGTATTTAAAAAGTAATTTATTTTGTCATGCCTCACAACCTGTTTCCATCTGGATATTAAGTTGTCATGTAGCCGATGCTTTGAAATATTTTTTTCTTCTACACTTCATTTTGTCTTGATTGGACTCTTGTAATGACTGTTTGGCACCCAGGGCAGCGTATTTAATTAAAGTTCCAGTTGTGGTTTTGAGCATAGCTCCACCCCTTTCTGGTTGACCACACCCCTTCCCATTGGCCACACCCATTCAGCTGTCTCCTGCAGCCCTCCTTTAATTTGAAGTCACCAGCTGCCACTGGTACTAGATGATCCATCTATTGCCCTGCAGAGTCCTAAGAGGAAGGAAAATGTATATACATCACATAAAATTCTCCTCTTCACTACATGGGTTTGGCGATGGAGTTTCTGTTATTCTTTTTACCCTGAAACTACTGCAGGTACTTGCAAAGTTTTCATCCCAATTCTCTCCACAGACTGATTTAGTCAAATAATGGCAATGACATAGCAGACCCTGTTGTTTCATTGTAGTTTCATGCATTCTACTAAAATGCCTCCTTCCAAAGGACCAAATTAGATGCAGCTACAGTAGGCCTAATGTCATGAAACACTGCTGAAGTGCTAAACTGATCTACTGTTGGAGGCCTAAACCAACAAAAACAAACAAGGACGTCAATGTAGATACTGATGAAAATGCTGGTAAGGGTATGTTCTTTAGTCAACAGAGAGGTCAGTGAGGACAATTTTGCACTTTTGAAAACAATTTCATACCTTTGTGTGGATACTTTTTAAACACCTTTATTCAATCACCTGTGACATATGCAAACTTACATTTAAACAAAAGCAATCAAACCATATTAACAAGTTCACATTTATAAATATTATACATTACATATATTGTTATATATAATATAATCAAAGCAACATTACATCATTTGTTCAACTTCTGCCTTCTCTTAAACTTCATTTACTACAAAACATTTTTTCTGCATATATTGTTCCCGCAATTTCCATTTTTTTTAATGTAATTTGCTTCTAACCTTTACTAAAGATCTCATTACCTGTTCTTTTTTTAACAATAAATATCTTTATTAATTAAATTATCCCTTATGACATAGGCAATCATGCATTTATATACATAAAAACAAACCATACTGACATAATCCCAGCTGCAAGATTTTACATCACAAACCATATCGACATAATCCTAGCTGCAAACATTATACATCACTTATTATCTACCCAATCATTGTCAGCTAAACATTACATAGTTCAACTCCTGCCTTCTTTTAAACCCCCTTCCACCCCTGTAAGCATTGTTCCCATAATTCCCATTTTCGTATGTAACTTGTTCCTACCCTTTTTTAAAGCTCCCAGTTCCAGTTGTTTTACCTCTCTTACTATATTCACTACTTCTAGTACAGTTGGTTCAACTTTGATTTGCATTTTTAGCCACTGTTTTTTTGGCAGCCACCATAATTGGACTATGCATGGTTTTACTATGTCTACGCAATTCTGAATCTGTTTCACAGCTCAGAAAAAAATCCCTAGTTACACAAATTTGCTGACCCAGTACCACCGACAGAAAAGTCCTCAGGGAATCTTTAAAGATTGCCAACTCATTACACTCCCAGAAAATATTCCCAGTTACCGCTTTCTTCCCCATCACACTTCTAACATTTGCTATATACCTGAGGAGTATACTTGGGGTATATGAATATGTATGTAAACATTTCAAAGCAAAAATTCTAAATCTTCTAGATTCTGTTGCATATTTGGGACACATACATATATCCCCATTGTTTCTTTGCAAACGGCTTATTCAGTCTCTCTTCCCAATACGTTCTAACGTCCTCTAATTGATTCTTATAGTTATTATGCAATATTTCATATGTTCTACTAATTATTTCTTTGTAATGGCAGCTTCTGGTCTAGATTCTAGTAAAAACTCTACCAGTGCTGGTCTTTCATTTAGGACCCCCAATTTCTTTCTCTTTGCCTATACTCTGATATCAATTCTTGCTTGGGAAGGCAATCTCTAACCTGCAGTTTAAATCAATTATTGGCATCTTCCCATTCTATTAGCTTTCCCTCTCCAGTTATTTGCTCCCAATACCTTGTTTTTTTGCCAGTTTTCACCAATAAATTCCAACCCACTCTTGCCTATTATCTGAATCCCTAATTGCAGTCATCCCTATTGGCAGAATCTCCTTTCTCCATTCCCATGTTGGCTTAGTTCTTAGAATATTTTCTGCTACTTTAGGAATATAATATTCTGTAAGATTATTGTTATTCTCCTTAAAGATCTGCATCCCAAATCCCAGTCTCTCCTTGTTTCCAGAGCTTCCCCCGTTTCATCACCATCCCTTCCCACTTTGAATTATAGGTTTCTGATTGTGTTATGTACAAGTGCCTTAACTATGTAGCTCTGAAATACCCCTTCAAATTGGGTGATCCCAATCAGCCTTGTTCTATTGGAAGAATCAGCTTATCCCACTTGACTCTTGCAGTCTTCCCCTCCCAGATAAGATCCTTCAGCTCTTTATTAAATGCTATCCACAACTTCTCATCTGGTTGATAAAACATATGCCTAAGTTGTGTACAAGACTAAAGCATTCTAACTTCTTGTATCTTACTATCCGTAGCCATATAACAGAGCTTCCAATTTCTCAGTTTTTGTATTATCTTTTGTCAAGTCTCTTCCCACATATCCTTTTTAGCTGCCATATTGGAATCATTTTTCATCCATACTCTTAAATACTTCATTTTATCTGTGGTGGTGGTGCTGCGGTAGCGTTGTCGCCTCACAGTAAGACGCTGTCCGGTTTGATTCTCAGCTAGAGCGTCTTCTGCATGGAGACATGCATGAATGGGCGTACCTATGTTGAAGGTTGTGCGTCAGGGCAGGTAACTCGGCACGTAAAAATCAACTACCAATCATTAGCGGATCGGAGTTCCGCTGTGGCGACCCCTTAACCAGGAAAAGCCGAAAGACACAACAACTCTTAAATACTTCATTTTCACTTTGTGGATTTAGAGAAAGCATATGACAGTGTGCCTAGAGAGGAGTTGTGGTATTGTATGAGGAAGTCGGGAATGTCAGAGAAATATGTAAGAGTGGTACAGGATATGTACGAGGGTAGTGTGACAGCAGTGACGTCTGCGGTGGTAGTGACAGATGCGTTTAAGGTGGAGGTGGGATTACATCAAGGCTCAGCTCTGAGCCCTTTCTTATTTGCAATGGTGATGGACAGGTTGACAGACGAGATAGGACAGGAGTCCCTGTGGACTATGATGTTTGCAGATGACATTGTGATCTGTAGTGAGAGTAGGGAACAGGTGGAGGAGACCCTGGAGAGGTGGAGATATGCTCTAGAGAGAAGAGGAATGAAGGTCAGCAGGACTAAGACAGAATATATGTGTGTGAAAGAGAGGGAGGATAGAGGAATGGTGAGGATGCAGGGAGTAGAGGTGGCGAAGGTGGATGAGTTTAAATACTTGGGATCAACAGTTCAGAGTAATGGTGAGTGTGGAAGAGAGGTGAAGAAGACAGTACAGGCAGGATGGAGTGGGTGGAGAAGAATGTCAGGAGTGATTTATGACAGACGAGTACCAGTAAGAGTGAAAGGGAAGGTCTACAAGAGGGTAGTGAGACCAGCTATGCTATATGGGTTGGAGACAGTGGCATTCACAAAAAGGCAGGAGTCAGAGCTTGACGTGGCAGAGTTGAAAATGTTAAGATTTGCACTGGGTGTGACGAGGATGAACAGAAATAGGAATAAGTATATTAGAGGGTCAGCCCAGGTCGGAAGGTTTGGAGACAAAGCCAGAGAGGCAAGATTACGTTGGTTTGGACATGTGCTGAGAAGGGATGCAGAGCATATTGGGAAAAAGAAGCTAAGGATGAAGCTGCCAGGTAACAGGAAAAGAGGAAGGCCTAAGATGAGGTTTATGGATGTGGTGAGAGAGGACATGCAGTTGGTTGGTGTGACAGAGCAAGATGCACAGGACAGAAAGAAATGGAAACAGTTGACCTGCTGTGGCGACCCCTAACGGGAGCAGCCGAAAGAAGAAGAAGATGACTCTTAAATACTTCATTTTATCATAACCCTATAAATATGGGTATTGCTGAACCAGTTTGTGTGTGGGTACATAATTTACTGCTATTTCCTTTGTTTTAGCTACATTAATTTTGTATCCTGAAAAGATTTGAAACTGTCTCAAAATGTTCCATAACACTGTAATGTCCCTTTCTGGTTTTGTCATGTATAAAATAATATAATCTGCAAATAGAGACAGCTTTTCTTGACTACCATACTAATCATATCCTTGAATTTCTGAGTCCTTTATTTTCTTTGCCAATGGTGCTACATAAAATGCAAATAAAAGGGGAAAGAGGGCATCCCTGCCAGGTTTCTCTGCTCAAGCAGAAATTATCAGTGAGGACCCCATCCACGTAAATGTTCACCTCTAATCCTTCATATATCCTCCTAATCAACCTTATAATTTTATCAGGGAATACAAATACTTACATTGCTCTGCTCATAAAGTCCCAGCTTACACTGTCAAGTGCCTTCTCTGCATCAAGATCCACCAACAACAGTGGTATTTTCTTACATTCTGCTTTCCTCTGGATCATCAATGTTCTGTTAATGTTGTCAAATGTATGCCTCCCCTCCACAAAACCACACTGATCCATATCTATCAATTTTGGCAACACTTTTGCCATTCTTTTAGCCATTTTAGCAAACACTTTACAATCATGGTTTTGTACTGAAATGGGCCTGTATGAAGCTGGAGCCAATGGATCCTTACCCTCTTTAGGTATTACAGCTACCACCACTTTCTTCCAGGATGTTGGTATTTCTTCTCCTCTTAAAATACTGTTAAAACCTCCCAGATCTTTATCAGTTTTCCCTCCTAGCTTATTCCTGGGGACTTTCCTGTAGATTGTAATATATCACCATTTTTATCTCATCTCTTCCTTTCCTGTTAGTACTTGAGTGTCATCTACCTCTAACCTTAGCATATTTAATTTTTCCATAAACATTTTAATTTTGTACCTTTTCTTTATTTCTATACTTCTCTGCTTTATACAGACTTTCACAGAATTTCTGAAATATTTCTAATGTCTACATGTTCTCTTGTTACCTTCCTTATTATAGGCTCCCTAAGCTTAATGACAGCCCTTTCTACGTTCTTTTGCTTGAGCCGTTGTGCTAAAAGTTTTTGTGCTCTAGAATTATTATCAAAAAACAATTGTTCAACAGCAATCTTTCTAAACGCATGCATATTTTCAATGTAATTACTTATTTTCTGTTTGGCATTGTGTAGTCGCTCCTCTTCTTGTTCTGTAAGATTCCCCCTATTCTGCAATACTTTAACATTTATCAGTCCCTCTAAATAATTCTTGTTGCTTCTTAACCATAACTCCCTTTATTTCCAACCTATTTTTAAACTCCACTTTAATTTTATTCCACTTCCTAGCTATATTTTCAGAAGAAATTTCTATCTTTTGTAAAGCTCCTGAATAACGTTCACTACGCATTCCTTCTATTCCTTGATTTTCGACAGATAGGTGGGAAAGCACCAGTGTGTCATTTTTATTTTTGTTATTATTGGCACATGATCTGAAACAGTTATTGCGTGTGTATCAAGACCTTTAATTAAATGTACATGTTCCTGTGAAATGTAAATTCTGTCTTACCTAGCCCAGTTTTTATATCTTGGGAAATATGTAAATTCACTTCAAACTCCTAGTACTGAATTCCCATCTTCCATGCCAAATATTTTCATAAATTTCTTCAAGTCTACCTTCTTTTGTTATATTTTCCCTTCTGGGCCCCCCCCAGACACATCTTCACTGCTGCAAATAAAATTCCATTCCCCATCTATAAGTAATATTCCTTGCTGAAAGCTAATTATTTCTCCCAGAATTTTCTTAAGCTCCATTATAGCAGTTTTTGATACTATATAAATAAATGCCAATGTATTCCTCCTCCATTGCCAGTAGACCCTTGGTACTACAAATCTATGATTATTATATTTTTTTTATCCCCTTCTATCACTATTGTAGCTCCTCTTGCAATTTATATAAATACTCTTGTTTTCCTTAGTCCCAGGTATTCTACTGAATAAGCATCCTGAAAACCTTTCTTTATCAAATTCACACATTCAGTTCTTTCCAAGTATGTCTCCTGTAGCATAGCTATTTGCACTCTACATTTGTAATATAGTTCACTACTCTTTTTTGTATTTATCTGTGAGGCTATTGACATTTAAAGACATTACATAAAGCATTATGGTATTAAAAAGCTATTATTCCCACCTTTTATATATAACAGTTTTTTGGTTAAATGTCTAATTCTAGCTTTTCCATTATGTGTACATTTGTTTGACAGGCTGAACTTTTATACAGTTATTTCTTGTCATACCCATTTGAGCCTATGTCACATCTTCAAAAATGTTCTTTTGTGCTTCTACTAAGTGCTGTCTGGTTTTGTATTATCTTTATAGCTCTCCCAGCCAGGAAAACACCTGAATGCTTTAAGAGAACATTATGTCCTGGCCAATTTCTCTTTTTTTATTTTCTAGCCAGTTTCTCTGTATCAGACTGTCTCCATGGAGACCTGAGGTACAGACACAGAATTGCTACTAAGCATATATTTATTTGCTTGAAAAACTACTTATAATATTCAATATTCTTGTTCATTTACTTGCTTTGTCTTAAAACTTGTTAGTAGATCAAGCTAAGGGCCTTAATTCAGTCACCTGTCATGCAAGAATGAGAAAAAGCAAGCTATTTTTTCTTTTGTTATGCTCTTTTAACTACACTTTTTTATACATAATAGTGCATACATTTCTAAAAACTGAACAAGGAGAAAGGGAGCAGAGGGGAGAAAGAAAAAAAAAACAAGAGGAGCATCTGTTTACAATAGTATCCCCATTATACTTAAAACAACTGAGAAAACTTTACTCTATAGCATGCAAAGAAAATCAACACTATAAAAATAGTACTTTTAAGAAACATTTTTTTTGCTTACAGTTAACTTTCTCCCTTCTCTTCTCCTACCCAAAGTATTTTCCCACCACTAATGGCATGAAGTAGGCCATATACTTTAGAGTCCGCCACAAGTCCAACAAAGTCCAAAAAAAGTCCAATACTTATAGATTTTCTTGTTCTACCATATTTCAAAAATACATTTACTCCTTTGCAATCCCACATCTGTCAGCTTCCAAGTTACCGGCTTTATTTCTGTTAATCTCCATCTCCCAATTCCTGTCTCTGCTTCATTTCCCATGTACTCTCCGGTCTTCTAGTCAACTCTTGTGCTCCTTTCCTTCTCTCCAGAATTTTCCACTGAAACACTGGAAAAGGTTTCACTGGCAGTTTCTCTGTGGTCTTTGTTGCCAGAAAAACAAGCAGTAGGATCTCCTTATGTTTCACAACTCACTTTTTGAACAAACTTTTGTATTTTCTCCCTTAGCATGTAGTTGAACAAAAATTATTTTGTCCCTCCAGGGAAGAACATTTTGAAGATAGCTGGGTACAGCATTTTGAATATCATGCCTGCTTTTAGACATTCACTAAACAGTGGAATACATGTAATCCTCTTTTGCCTGGTGTACAATGAGCAATCATTCTCCACAAAAACTCTGCTGTCTCCATTTTTATTACTTTGCCCTTATGCCACAGTTTTGTCAGAATTAACTCCTTCTGCTGGTATGATTGCATCTTTACTATTAAAAGTCTTGGTTGCTTTCTCATAGCCAGGTTTGGAGCATACACATGATGTTCCCTTTCAGTTAACAACTCCTGCTGTGGAATACCAGTCCAGCTGCTCATTTCTGCTTTCATAAAATTAATACATTTTGTTACTTCCAGCTTATCAGATTTTTCCCTATGTGCTCCATCCTCTAATTCTATTATTTTTGAAACATCTCTTCTTGAGCAGTCTTGTATTCAGCCAACCCTTTCTTCATTTTGGCCTCTGATTATTTGCAGTTTTATCACCCATTCTGAAAATCTGTTTAAAGCTTCTTCCATTTTTTCCAGCCTTTTGTTTGAGTTAATACAATCCGTCAATGTTTTGTTTATTTTAACCACGTCTGTGTGCAATCGTCTTATGCTTTCCACTAGGTTACTGTCTGGAGCTTGAACTACTTTTTGCTGAACAGCTCAGTGTTTTTTCCTCACCTTTTGTAGCTGATTTTCCTTCAGGACCTCTGTGTTTCTTTTTGCCTGGCATCCAGGCAGTGCATTTACTAGCCAGTTACTGAAATTTACACAGACAAAGTCCACTGATCCTCTCTGCCGGGTTTCTGTTTTCACACTGGGAGAGCTAGAATTAAGTTGTTAATCAATGTGCAGTCATATTTATCTTTGTTTGGATATTAGTACCAAACACTAAATATTGGACTGGTGCTTTCAATTTATTTCACGTCTTTAGCTACTTCCTTTTCTTTTTCTCAGGATCGACTGTTTATTTACATTTACAAAAGAAATACAATAAACTGTTTACAGTTAAAAATGTTAATCAGAACCATCCAAACAGGAAGGATAATAAATTGCAAACACTGATTAAATTCAACTACAGACACTTATTCCTTAGCAGAACAAATATACTTGTTATCCTTACTTTATTAAAGCTATGTCTTAGACATTAGAGAAGGTTCCAAACAGATTAGTTCATCATTTCCACTTTGTGTGTGCCTGAGATGAGGTCTTAAGCAACCTGCATTGCATCTCACAGTCCTTTATCTCTTTATTATGCTAATAACCTGAAGTTATATCTTGTGGGGAAGCATGTCTTCCAGTCTCTAGTTACAGCTTTCTTGCCTGCCCAAAACAGATTATGTAATAACATGTTTTAGAATATATAGTTTCTCTGGGTCCATAACTTATCAGGAATAGCACCAATGTTGATTTGGTTAACATCTGGCTATAGGCTTGTGCACAGATCTCTAAAGTCTTTCCGATATTGTGTCAATGCTGGGCTATTCCAAAAAATATGTATCCAGTCTTCAATGGCATCACCACCACATCTCCAAGATATAGGGGCAGTGCCAAGAGATACTGTGACAGCCTTGCAGGCATGTAAAACTATTTAAACAAACATTGCCATCCAAAAAAGCAAAACCATATTAGCTGCTTCCTTTGATGAGCCATCTTTGCTAATCTTCACTCCTTCACCTTTTCTTTCCTGTTTATTAGACTCCCTGGCCTCCATTTCATTACAAAAAAGAGGAAGAGCAGGTAAAATGTGGAAATAACAGGTATGTATGGCAATTAAATAGGCAAATGCCAACCTCAGTCACAGCACACCCTTATCCTTATGACTGAAGACATCTAAAGAAAAGCAAACTGGGGACAAATACAAGGCCTTATCATGATAAAATTTCTCCAGGACTTTTATGAGAAGTGAAGCAATAAAAACAATGACATTATTTATTTATTTGCCTTTGATTATTGGGCAAGTCTGATTGGACAAAGACCCTTTATATTGGAGACCAGGGAAAAAAGATCTACGTTACATAAATGTGCACAGGCAATTAGCATAAGCTAACAATATTATGCTACTTAACACTGAGATATACATAATTTAACTGGTGATCACCATGTTAAGTACACTACATAGTAATTACAGTATATTAATCATGCATATCTAAAGAATATTCTACATTTTTTACAGTTTATGAAGTCACACTGATATGTTAGCACACAGACAGCAGATGATACATATGCATATTTAATCCAAACAGTTATTCACTTGCATCCTTTAAACAGGAAACAATGCGTAAAAATTATAATTACTTGTTCTGGCTGCATAAGGAGGGGACTTAGTAATAATGGTGTTGGTACAAGAGCAGGACTCTCTGCCGATAGGTATGACTTCATTGGGATTTTAAAAGACAGATGGGAAATGCTTACATAGGCATACTTTCAATGAGATTTTAAAACGTACATGAGATGGCAGTCACCAAATATAATTTTTAGATTTTTGAATAAGCACAAAGTGTTGATTCAGTGAGTGCAGTTCTCTATGGGGCAAGTTTAAAAACTGGCTGGTGGAAGGGCATCTGTCTGGGTTGTATAGGATGTAGTGGGCAGTCTTCATTTTGCATCTACAGAATTATCTTTTTGCTTATTTTAACAGCAAAATATATTTCTCATTGTACATCTGGATTAAACTGAATTTCTGATAAGCAGTCAGGTTTCATACAGTTCAGAGAAAGAAATCCCCACCACATGTAAACAAAACATGCAACTAAGATTTGGTTCGACACATTACTCTTTCACCTGCCATCTTTTTGCTTTCGGCCCTAATCATAGCCACACCTAAAAGTTAACAATATTTCAAAACATTTCATAGACTTACTCAGGCATGGCCGGCCTTAGGCATAGGCGAACTAGGCGACCGCCTAGGGTGCCATACAGGCTGCCCTTGCAAAGGGCGCATTGTATGTATTTATTTTAATTCTAAAGTTTGCGCTCTTCTTGGCACTGGAAACAGAGGGCGGAGTGTGGGGGAGGGGAGGCGCGGCAAGCAACCTCCCACTTACAGCTGCAGGTTAGCCAGGAGGCTTTAAAAAAAAATCTGTTGTTTGTTGTGTGAGTCTTCCTTAAGGAGAAACGTGCATGCGTCATGACGCCAATGTCATCATGCATTCTGCACGGAGTTTAAGCCAGGCCAGCCGTTCAAGAGAAGAGTTATGTCTCTGCGTGTTTTCGTTTGGATTATAAAATTAAAGATGGTAAGTGCATGTTTCTATGTGTAATTTAAACTGTTCATTTCTGTATGAGAAAGAATGTGTGTGGGTACGTGTATGGAATTTAAACTCGCTGTTTTGTTTGTGTTAGATATGAAGTGTGTGTTACTGTGTGAAAGTAGGTGTGTGTGTGTATGGAATTTAATCTAGCCGTTCGTTCTTTTGGAAGAAAGTCTTTGTTGCTGTGCAAGAGAGTAGGTGTGTGTACGTCTGTGTGTGTTGCTTTGTGAGAGAGTCATATGCATGTGCTGCTGTGGTAGATGTGTTTGTGTGTGTGTGTGTGTGTGTGTGTGTGTGTGTGTGTGTGTGTGTGTGTGTGTGTGTGTATTTTTGGGGAGGCACACCAGGTATGTAGAATGTTTTTCTTCAGTACAAATGTTGCATATTCATTAAACAATTTTCCACTGAATATGGTGGAACTGTGAATGGTCAGCATTTTCAGTTATACAGCTGATGCACACAAATGTATCTTGGCAAGTTAGCAAGAACAGGCAAAAATGAGACATTTAAAAAAAATCTGTGGGATCTATGAGAAAGATGACACAGAAGACTAGTCCCTATATCTTTCTAACACATCTTGTGAATCTATAACTTATTTCAAAAGATCAGATAATTGATCCAAGTTCTGCAGCCACTGCTAAGTTTTGTCAGATATTTTATTTCTTACAATAAAATATATTTTTGTTTCCTTTTACATGTTAACATGAAAACAGCCAGTCATGATTTGGATAGCGATTCTGTACAGATTAGCAGTATCATAATTTAAATGGCTAGAAAAATATACATTACAGCTAATTTATTAAAAGAACAAAATCCTTACTACTTTGGTTAATCTAAAATATATTAATAATGTGAACATCTTTACAAGTAAAATATACTCCATTTCCCCATCACCCTTTTATATAAGTTACGGATTCTTTTTTTTTTTAATCAGCTCATATCAGAATACCCATGGTGATTTACTGCCAGTGAGAAAATGAGAACAGCTATTCTAATTGGTAAACCGTAGAACATCATGATAATCGAGTAGCATAAATAATCCTTTGCACAGTTGTATTTGGTAGGTCAGTGACAATGACAGTCGTATGGTTATCGTTTATATTACTGGGTAGAACTGGTCCCTGGCAGTAAACCATATTGTTGCCAGGATAAGAACCACCTGTAGGGTAGAAAGAAGGCTGACATGGATAAATCTGCTCAGGAGCATCATTCTTTCCCCCGTATGGTGGGTATAGGCTCCAGTATGAAGGGGGAGGTCCGTCTTCAGCCATTCCTGGTTCTATACTGTTAGAAAGCTGTTGAGGTTCTGTAGGGTTCATGTTTCCCTCAGAAGGGCTGAACTTTCAGTCTTCAGTCTCTGGGAGCATTCTAAACAACCTTTGGTCTTCAGTAATGCAGGGCTAATAAACTCTGTACATTGAATGCAAAGCTGGTTATTCTGAGACAGCGACCAATTTGATATATACTTCCTTATTGCTGCTACAGTCACTGCAGAAGATAGCCAAGGCAACCAGTTACATTAACATAAAGAAACATACAGTTATCAAACACTGCTCTGGACTTCTGACCTTAAAGACAAATACTTATGTGATGAAAGGGAAACAGTACGTCTTATTGGTAATCAGTTATCATTGTATCAACAGTTCACTTATGTAAACAGCGGTCAGTCTTGTCTGTGGCATTTTTTAATGTCTGCTTCATTAATATCGGAGTATCCCAGCTCCCCTTTCCTTGTGACCAACAATTCTACTTGCCATGAATGGTCAGTATAAGGCTGCACCACATAATTGTACCTGTAATACTAGATCTCTCTTTGGGTTCTGCTCATCTCCCTTATATCCTCTTCCACTTAATGAGTTTGGATGAAATATTCAGCTGAAAGTAAACTATCTGCAAGTTATTCAGTTTTATGGTGGACAGGGAAGTGCAATGGATCACAAGGTAGAAGATGATCTTGCATGGATGTGACTAAGTCATGCAAGACCCTTTTTTTCATATTTTATTTCTATTCAGCCCCGTGGTTTATTCAGGGTCTATATCAGTTCATCAAAATGTCTGAAGTTCGAACACCATATGTTCGAACTTCAAACCACGAACTGCAAAAACATCAAAGTCTTAAAACAGCGACCCCCCCCCCCGGGAAAAAAATTGCTGTTCCAAGAAACACACACGCAATACAAACACACCAAAACAACATCAATCCACACACACTCTCAAAATCCTACATCTAACCCTACACTAAACTGCACATACACTACTACCTATCCACTTACCTTAACCCAAACCCTAACCCTAAGGTCCGTCATTATCGCACACTCGCTTGACCCATGCCATAATGCTAACTCACCTATCCCACCCTAACCCTAGTCTTTCACTATCGCACACCCACCTTACCCGCGCCCTAAACCTAACTCACCTAACCTGCACCCTAACCCTAACATCCACACAATCGCACACTTACCTGATCCCCAGTCACAGAATTTGTAGATGAAACATTGAGGTGTAAAGTTGTTTGCCAGTAGCAACCTCTTCATTAGTTACAGATTTCTTTTAATGTGGAATTATTCCAATGATTTTACTTCTGTAGAGATTGTGTATCAAGTGATATTGGTAGATTGTCATGACAGAAGTCTGGGTTGCCTTTTATGGTTGAAATTTTCTGAAATGGGTAATTTTGTCATTGGTTTATACTTTGTTTCATTGCATATTAAAATGTTTTACACTACAATTTTTAAAAACATTCTAACAAGTGGGGCTGTATTATACAAGGGGCTGTATTATACAAGGAATATAATTTAATACAATCAGGAAGGTGAATAAAAAAACAAATTAATGTATGCATTGCCCTAAAATGTGTGCAAGGAGTCTAGTTTGAAAACGACCCAAAAGTAAACCTAATCCGCCAATGGCCAGATGCATTTCCTATGAATGTTGGTTTTCATGCCGTTTCAAGGGCAGAGAAGTTTACTGCTTATGCTAAGTCTATCTGTGTTTGTGCTGTTATAGTTTAAGCTACTGTACACAGGGAGGAGAGAGGTTGCTATTCTACTTTCACTGAGCTGTAAGGCTTGCTTGCCTACCCATAGTAAATGAAACTGTTTAGATTAGCTTGAGCATCCTTTTGAAAGAAGGCACATGGGCTAGTATTTTCTGAGGACATGACTTTTACAGTAAAATGTGTGAAGGAGCAACAGATAAAGCAGGCTTATTAAAAAAAATTCTACTTTCCTTCACTTGCAGTTTAACTATATTACAAGGTATCTTCTTCCTGTGCATTTAAGTAATTGAAGGAAATCGAGTGGCTTTCTTGGGGCGTGACCTTCATGTGAGTGTGGCTTATAGGGGTGTTTCAGGAGTATGGTGAGGGTGGGGCTTAAGGGGCACTGGAGTACTACTTCACCTAGGGTGCCATTTCAGCTAAGGCCGGCCCTGTACTCAGGCATCAAGAAGTAGACTGTACCACAAAGAAGAAGGGCAATGTGGCAACAGCATCACTAAACAGCTTTCTTGCAATAATTAATGAAGTTGAAGTCATGCCATATCTAAGTGCAAAATAGGGACATTATTCCAAATCAGTTACATGTCAGAATGGCAATGAATATAAAATTTATGGAGTCAAAACCTTCAACTCCATCTGCCTACTCTCGGCAAACTGTCACATTACCACGAAAGCAAGAAAATGGCATTTACTACCTTGGCAACCTACAAAAGTAGATGCCCAAAACTGCAAACATCCAAAATTTCGAATTTGCTATTTTTTAATTATTTATGTGGAAGGGGGCACTACCCAGCACCTCTGTTTTTAAACTACCTACTTCTGATGTCACGACACCTCAGGGAAAAAAGGAGACATTTTTATTGGTTCAGGATTCGCAAATTTAGTCTTCAAATTTAAAACAGGGACCCCCTACCTTAGCATGGTTGTTGCATAAGCCACTCTCTCTTTTTTGGTGAATATCTACTAATTACAAATGCTCTCTCTCTATTATATAGATGCATCAGTAATTTAACAACGTCTATGTATAGTTTTCATTAAATGTAATTAGAGTAACTGATTATCTGTTAGCTGTCTCTGACTATGGGCTTACTTCTTCCGAAACAGGCAATTCTTTACGTTCTAGAAGCCAAAAGAAAGAGACTACAAATAAAAAGTGCTGCATCAATAACTGTAGCCTAAAAAAAGCATCCTGCCTTTTGGACTAGAACAGACAAATGCTTAAGTAATAGCCCATGCAAGAGCTATTTGCAAAACACTGATTTCCACAACCAGAAGGTTCATATACTGTATGATGACCAAATCAAGTCACCCACTGCTACTCCAGACATCAAGAAGCTACGGACCAAAAGTATAATGACTAGAAAACTAATCTGGATGTTCTTGCACCCAGGACTTTCCTCTGGTGGTTCGTTAACAGATCTCAAATGTAGCATCTTGAACACCAGTCCTTAGCAGAATTTTTTTGCGTGCGAGTGTGTCAGCATAATATTTATATTTAAAAAAAAAATAATTACCTGAATTGAAACATAATGATTTTTTTATTTAATTTTTACTTTACATTTTAACGTTTTATCCTCATGCAATTCACCAGTCTTGACTTCTATAAACTTAGGATTTTCTTATATAATGAGCTAAGTTAGGAAGTTAGTCACAGAACTCATTACTACAATATATCTTAAAGCAGAAGAAAGGCTGCAGAACGTCAAGAGTCTGCTGTACGACACATTACACCTTGATATGGTAGACTGACCACAAACAGCAGTATCACACCCAGACAGGACTACCATGCAGTGTACTGCTGCCCATTACAGAATAAAAAGCATACCTTTTGGTGCTGCCAGACCTGCGCTGCTCTTTCGAAATATCTTCACAAACCATTATGGGGCTGGAGAATATCTGACCACTTTTTCTAATAATTCTCTGTTTCATAGTTGTTAAACTGCACCACTCCCTCACAAATCTCAGTATCTATCCAGAAGCAAGAGAAAAAATAAATGGAAGACTTAATTATTCCAAGCTAGTTTATATCTCATGAAGAGGCAATTTTTCATCTAATAGATAAGTAAAGAAAAAAAAAAATTCACAGAAAATAGTTAAACATTTTATATTTGGCTTGTAATACAGCTCAACCATTAAGCTACACAAAGTTTTTAGAAAGTAACTTTCCAGTACCCCTATTCTCTCTCCTCACACATACACAAAAAAGCAGTTTTTGTCTAGTCCAATTATTAAGGCTTGACAAATGTAAAGAAAAACACATATATAGAGAGATACAGACGCATGAACATATATGTATGAGTGTCTCTCTCTTTCTCTCTATATAAACGTATACTGTGTGTGTGTGTGCGTGCATGTATTTATTATACACACACAAAAATCTGGAAAAATACAAAACATATTTATCTTGGGTTACATACCAGTCATATGTTGAATTCAGAAAACATACTAAGTTAAAATCAGAAAAATACTGAGATGAATATGTAACAGCAAGGAATCCATGTGATAATAGTGCTAAAATGTTTAGACAACTTTATTTTATTTTCTGTCTACCAGCTTTAATGAAACTCATAGCTGCAGAGGCAAAAGACTATCCGAACAAGCAACAAGTGTATGGTGCAAACACCATATGGGAAAAAATCAGCATTGTCAATCAATTTGTCAGCATGTCCTTAGAATGTCAGAGGAAACCTGAAACCTATACGCACACAAGTAAATATGAAATTTCCACAAAAAAGGCTCCCCAGCTGAGAAAAGAAGTAGAGAGCCAAGCAATGTGGTCAAGTAATATGGTCAAGTTAAAAAAAAAAGGTACTTCGAACGCCTATGTTTATTAGGAATCTGCCTACCGGAGACAAATTTCCATCTCTTAAATGACAAGTATCAGTTTCTTTATAGAAAATCTCAGGAAAAGAGGTAGGGCCCCCAGGAGGGTACTTAGCTGTCCTTAGTAAAGGTAGCTGAAGCCTTTCTTATGGCTGAGCGATCTCAATTTAAACAGAGTTTTGCTTCATGGATAGGAGGCAAGAAAGTTCTGAGGATTTTCATGTGCAAACATCCCTGCATGACCACACAGTCTAAGGTGAGATGTACGGTGAAGAGGAAGGTGCACATATACTTTCGTAGTATAGTGTGGCCGGATGTATAGTACCCTTTGGCAGGTTATGTGCCATCAGTTAGCATTACTGATCTAATGATGATCACCACAAAGGTCCCTTACCTTCAGTATAAAAAGCTCTACAAAAATACATTTTTCTGAAACTACTTTATTACCTGATCAATTGCAACCTTAATGCACATTCAGACAACATAGTTTCAGTCCTAACCGTGGCACTGATAGTGTCCTACTGGATATTAGAGTGCATCTACAACCAACAAGCTCATGGCCAAAATTACTGAATCTTCCTGTTTGTACTTCTCCAAAGAGTTTGATACTGTTGCAAAGGAATGGTTCTCATCACTCTGAAAACCTATGGCCTTTCCTGAAGTCCTACTAAACTATTCAAAAGTTATCTGGTTGAAAAACACTGAATGGTCACATGGAATAATGACATTTCACAACCACAGCTTGTTACTGCTGGAGCCCCCCAAAACTCTGTACTAGAAGTGTTTCTTTTTTTCTTTCTTTGTGAAATGCCTGGTATACCATTGTGAAGAAGCAAAACTGGTAAAGAATCAGTGCCAGTCTGCAATCCCGCTTTCATTTAATTTCATTACGACTTCTGTAGGGCTATATCTTAACAACTGCTAAGGCAAGAACAATAATCTTCTGAAGCAAGAGCCAAAATCCTTATAAAACAACTCACATGTTCTCTTCCTTGGACATGTCACCATTGCTGAAGTCATAAAACTACCGAAAACCAACCATAAGGGTAGGTAGGCTTTAAAAGGCCAGATCATTCTGTCTACTATGGTACTTAATTTCCTACTGCTAATCTCACTCTCTCTCTCTCTCTCTCTATATATATATATATATATATATATATATATATATATATATATACTAAAACATCTAGCTAAGCTATTACATTTGTTGACCGGGCTAGTACAGCTGGATATATGTCCATTTTCAGCAGAGGCCCAGGGAGAAAAGCTCCTTGAAAACACAGTAACATTTATATAAAATGACAGTTTTTAAAGATGCAGGTAAAATACATATTTAAGCAATTCTTTACATGACAGTAAAATGTATATAAAATGACAGTTTTTACAGATGAAGGTACAATACATATTTAAGCAATTCTTTACATGACAGCTTTTACAGATGGGGGTACATTATATATATAAGCAATTATCTTCACTTCAATACATTGCTGCTTACAGAATTGTATTATTTATAATTGGTTAGTTATAGGAAGAAATTGATAAAAACATTCGATTAATATATAAAAGCACATTTTCTTTAGGGTTATCAGAAAGCAAATAGTATATACAGATGAAGTGATAGGTGTCTTGCAATAAATGGGGTAATTAGTCTGGGTTCACACAAGGACATAACCAATGGGATTTAAGGTAGAGTTTCAGTTTGTTTTTAAATAGTGCTGTTGAGGAAAGGGAGGTAAGGTCACTGGGGAGTGAGTTCCAGGTTTTGCCCACGGTATTAGAGAACAAAGAGTCACCAGCCATATAGTTGGTTTAACCTATTTGTACTAATATTTTATTAGATCAGCATAGGGTCTTAAGGTTATTGTAGGGGGTGATAAGGTTGGTAAGAATTGTTGTATTAGTAGGCTGATACAGGATCTTGTGGGCAACTGTTAATTGGTTAAACAGTAGTAAATTTGGAAACTCTAGCCATCCTAGTTGTTCAAAATTAATACAGTGATGGGTTCTGAATGTGGAACCTGTTGCAAATTTGGCAATATTATTGTAGGATATAGCCAGGTTGTTTTTAGACAGGTTAGCATATATAGGGGAGGCGTAGAGGACAGTAGAGATTAAGTGGGTGCGGGCAATAGCAGCCCTTGCTAATGGGGTCAGAAACGGTTTGATTCAATACAGGGAGCCTAGTTTTTTGTTGACTGTTTTTATAGTACTGTTAATGTGAGTATCAAAGTTAAGGTTATTATCAATTAGTACCCCTAGTAGTTTTGTAGTTGAATCAGGAGGTATGATAGTACCTTTATTTGATGTAACAGTAAAGTTAAGTGGGGAGGCCCTACAGGTGGGAGTGAATAGTAGGAATTTTGTTTTTTGGGATTCAAGATGAGGCAATGGTGTAGAAGCCATTTCTCGACTGTGTTAAACACATTTTGGGTGAGGGTCTGAAGGTCTGATAGAGAGGTGGCTGAGCATATTAATGTGGAATCATCTGCGCATTGTATACAGCTTGAGGTATTACAGAATGTAGGTCATCGATAAAAACAGAAAATAGGAGAGGTTCTAATATAGAGCCTTAGGGGCACCGAGCACAATGGGGAGATAAGTTGTTCTCCCACACAGCAGCCTGTTGCCTATTGTTTAAGTAGGATTGAAACCATTGTATAGCCAGTGCATCTAGTGATAGGTTTTTGAGTATGTTTATGGGAAATTGATGGTTAACCACATTGAAGGCTTTAGAGAGATCAATAAAGAAGGCTGAGGATAGAGTGTTATTATTGCGATTTTTGTTAATACAGTCAGAGAAGGATAAGAGGGCAATAGTGATACTATGAAACAGCCTAAAGTCATGTTGGCAGTTGGCTTGTCTATGAATGCATTTCTCCATGATTTTTGCCAGTGGAGATAATACAGCAATAGGTGTATAGTTTGATAATTCAATGGAGTTACCACCTTTATGCAAGGGGATAATATGTGAGATTTTCCAGATAGATGGGATAATTCCCTCAGTGATAGTTCTGTTAATCAGGATGGAGATATGGTAGGCTATGGCTTTTGCAGCTTTTTTCAGATATTCTGCAGGTAGTAGATCAGCTGTGGGGGTGGTTGGTTTGAGTTTCTGAATAAGGGTACAGACAAGGGATGTAGGGACAGGTTTAGGGTGAAAATGAGGGAGGTAAGCTAGCAGTAGAGGTAGTCAGAGATGAGCTGTCAGGAGTTAGTTGATTGGCAAGAGACTGAATGGTTTCAGTAAAGAATGTGTTAAAGGTATTGGCAATTTCCTTGGGACTATCATGGTCAGAGCCTAATGGGGCGGGTGTGACAGAAAGACCTGGGTGTAAAAGTGTATTAATCCCTGTCCATAATTTTTGTGGTTTGTTTTGATGGGTTTGTTGGAGTTGAATGTAAAAGTTTCTTTTATCTGACAGAATGGCTCTGTTTGTATAATTTCTTAGCTGTCTAAATTTTAAGTGATCCTCAGGGCTTTTAGTAGTACGCCTCTTGGCCCAGACTTTATTTCTAAGGAGCATTTTTTGTTTAGTTGCTTTTGAGAGCCAGGGGGCAGGTTTAATCCTAGTTCTAATGGTCCGTATTGGTGCATGGTAGTCTAGAATACCTAAGAATTTAGTATTAAAGTATTTTACTGCTTCCTCCAGAGGTAGGTGTTTGAGGGCTAACCAATCACATGGCTTAAGTTCATTTTGGAAGATGTCGGGGTTAAAATTTTTGTTGCTCCTTATTGTCCTACAGGTGATTGGGCAAGGAATGTCACTCTTATATCTGATTATGAAGGTGAGTGCATGGTCGCTTATATCTTCGGGGAGGGTCCCTACTTTGTAAGTTTGGTGATGGCTATTTATTAGAATCCAGTCGAAGGTGCTTTTGTTGTTATTGAGTTTGCTGGTCCTTGTGGGGGAGGTAATGGTTTGAGTAAAACCATGTAGGTTAATATTAGTAACAAATGAAGCTGAACAAGAAAATTTTCCTAATTCAAATATTTGCTCATAAATTCCTGCATGCTCCCATATTTTATGCTCCAATACTTAAAAGTATAGTGTATCACAGAGCATTTATAACTTTCATTCAGCAGTGTGTACATATCGCCAAAACAAAGAATAATCAGTAGGGCAGGTTTGGCATTATGGTTAAGGTTTTCACTCGTAGACACAGGATACAGAGTTTGATTCTGACTATGGGTTATTAGCTAGGCATAAAATGGTCATCCAGGGTAATTAGCCTAGTATTCATCTATGAACCTATGAGCTACTAAACCATTGGACAGAGGGAGGGGTAAAACCAATGTTAGAGAGCTGCTGTAGATGTTTAGCATGGGAAACAGCATCAAATGCTTTATGGCAGAAGAGTCACTCACTCTAGGGATCTTAACCTAGCCTGTGACATTAACAGAACATGCTGGACAGACAGATATATCTCCCAGAGATTGCCGCTACTCTGGATTAAACTTCCAATTCACGTGAAGCAGAGCTCATCACTGACCCTATTCAAGCACAACCTGGACAAATGGATGGGAGAATGCAAATTCACCCCAGAGATGGTGCCCATGTCCCTCATGGACAGGGGTAGTCAGTGTTTATCATAGACTTGCTCTGTGAATTATGTCCATCTAACCAAGGACAATTGAGGCAATGTGGCAGTAACATGGCCAGGGTTGTAAGGGCTCTAGGGCCGCTAGCCTAGTAACCTCCTACGAACCTATTAACCTATTAGGGGGAAATTCTTACTACACAGCATGTGGGCAACCTAACCAAAATGCAAGACTCAATACTTTTGTGTCCTGATACTTTGAAAATTAACCTGCAATTCAAAATATAGCAAATAAATGATGTACCTTACTGTTACACCTTTAAAGCATTATTTGTAGAGGGCTTCACCCCTTCCCCCTTGCTAACTATATACACTGAGATTTCTGTACACCAGAACAAGGGTGATAGTCAAAGGTACTTCAGTTTCAGACTTAGTATGCATCCCATCTCATTCACACTTGAAGTTCTGCACTTCTGTTTATTGCAGTTACTGCACATTCCTTTGCATTTCAATGGTCACCCCAATATGTTTATACACTGGAACAAACTACCTCATGCTTTAAGATATCCTTGAAAAATATCTACAGGTACAATGCTATTGTCACAGTGGGTTGATACTGAACACCGTGTCCCAGGCACCACTATTACCTTGTGTTCGAAGTTACAGGTTTCCTGCTATAACTGGCTCTTTTTTCTCCAGTCCTTATATACTAATCATACCAGTTCATAGGTTGGTACTAGGCTATCAGCCCTAGGGCTTATACAAGCCTAGCCATAACAATTCCTTGGCTATTTCTTTTATTTACATTTATATGCTCTATTTTCTTAAACACAATTACACATTTCTTCATAGCTCTACAGTATATGTACCAAAAAGTATGACTTAGTCATCTAACACTCTGAAAATTAGTGGATTACCATACCATTTTGTATGTAGTATCTGTTTCAGCTGATGACCACAGTTAGGGTAGTTTTATTTCATTTAAAAACATTTGACACCTCCTCTCCTAAGTTGGGCTAACATTTTGTAAACTATCACTCAAAGCATGTTCATGTAATCAGATAACTATTAGAAAATGTAAGTTAAACTGACACTAAAAATTACACACATTTTGTTGCATTCATTGTTGTAAAACCCATTGTGCTGAAACACTATCACACTGTCAGGAATATCACAGATTTCTATGTTGTATACCCTCATCAAGCCCACCAACGCAGGCTGAAAGACAGCTGGCCTGTCCACAGTTACTGCTAGACAGTCATGCAGTCAGGAGGAAAGAGACTTACTAGAATACACAGCAATTATCATAAGTAAATTGTATTTTTTTCCTCAATTTTTTTATTTTCCGTATATAATGATAATTAACTATACAGTTTCAAATTAGATTCAAATTATAACTCTATATACACTATATACAGTTGGCTTGAACAATAACATTATAAAATATTGCAGTATTATAGAAATAATTATTTTATAAAAGTTACACAAGAAATTAGTCAGAGTCCAGTTCCAAAGTTTCAATAAGAGTAAGGATTTTCACTCGAGGATTGTTAGTCCATTTTTTTGGCACAGTTCTCAGTTCTTCATCTCTGACTTCAGGTATCACAGTTTCTTTCAGTAGCTTCAAGAATTGTTCCATAGTGGGTTCCTGTGTTGACATCCAAGCTCTTGTTATACATTTTCTTGCTACAGCCAATATAGACCAAAGTAGATATAAATCATTTTTATTCATGTCAGTATTATCATTTACATTTAAGAAAATTAAGGATTTGGTTTAAATAAATGTATCTGTGAAAACAGCTTGTAGGAATTTAGTAATATCTTCCCAAATGTTTTTAAATGTTAGCACATTCATAAAATATATGAATCCAGTCAGCTTTACAGATTAATAAACATCTCCAGCAAGTTAAATTTTCATTTGTTGTGATTTTAGCTAATTTATCTGGTATAATAAATGCTTTGTGTATAAATTTCCAAATATAAATTTTCCATATTTGTAAGTTAAATGTAGAGTTGATTGAATATAGGAGATTGATTTTACTTTCTTCTGATAAGTTAGATTGATGTCCTTTAGTTAAATAGCTCCAATATTTCAAATTAGTATGCCTTCGCTGAAGGTGGGATGTCGAGCTGGCACCTCGACGTTTGTGAAAATCTACTGCCAATCATTACCGGACCGGAGTTCCGCTGTAGCAACCCCTAACTGGGAAAAGACGAAAGACAACAACATTGGATTTATAGGTCATTAATATTTTATATATTTTTTAAGTCAAGTTAGTGCCAATAAAATTGTTATATATTACTTCAGACATAAAATTTATGAATTTAGGAGGGATTTTGTAAGATGAATTGATAATTATTCTATTCAAATCCTGGGCATGTGATAATATGCTTTGGAGTATCAACCAATCCTCTTTTGATATATCAAATAAAATTTGAATTTGTTGAGAGTCTAATACTTTTTGTTTTTTTTTATACAATGTTGCCAACATGAAAAGTTTTTCATCTGCCAAGTTATTAAAATATTTTTGTGTATTTTATTAAAAACGTTTTTAGTAGAACTGAAGGGTATTATCAAGTCTAACCATATTTTGATGACAGTGTTGGAATAAATAAATATTATAAATACTTTATACATTTTAATTATATAGTTTACTTTTGTTGGCTTTGATATAGTATATTGAATATTAATCATTAAGCCTTGCCACAATATATTATCATGTTCTGATGATATAAGATTTTTAGTTAATTTATTTTCATTTAATAAAATTATACTGTGCATTTTTTTCAAATTGATGTATAATTATTATCATATCAATTAATAGCAATTTTAAAAATAGAAGCCTTTATATATGTCTCTATATCTGGAAAGTTAATACCACCTCTTTCCCAGGTCTTATGTGATGTGATGTGTATAAGCAATCCAATTTTTTTTGGCTACCATAGAAAATTTAAAATAATTTTATTTATGTCTTTTAGATATTTTCTATCTGGTATCATTGGAATGGCTTGTGTTATGTAGCTGATTTTTGGAAGTAGTATCATTTTTATAATCTGAAGTCTATCTTCAAATTTCAAAAATATTTTATTCAATTTTGTAGTTAATTTTTTAATATTATTTATTATATTATTGTAGTTTAAGGTTAAAATAGATTCCATATTATTGCTTAGAATTATTCCTAAGTATTTTATTGTGGAATCTTGCTATCCTATTATATGATTTGTGTTTAGGAAGGGTCCATTTTTTATTTAAATATAAATATCTTGACTTTGATTTGTTAGAAGAAAGTTCAGAGATTGAATAGAATAAATCAATTTGATTATCTAATTAATTTAAAGATTCTTCTGAAGCAGTGAGTGCGAGTAATACATCATCAGCAAATAGCATAATTTTTGAGTTAAATTGACTATACAGATCAATTCCAGATATTTTGGGATTGTTGCGAATAGAAGAAGCTAACAATTCTATTGCTAGAAAAAATAGAATGGGAGACACAGGACATCCTTGTTTTGTTCATCTGGAAATTTCTATAGATTCAGAAGTGAAAGGTCCAAGTTTGACATACGCTAGATTATTTTTATACATGTTTCTTATCAATGAAATAAATTTAAATGGAAAATGATATAGTTCTAAGGCCTTAAAAAGAAATTCCCAATTAATGGAGTCAAATGCTTTTTCTATGTCTAAAGTTGCTATTAGGGCTTGCTTATTTTCTTTGTTTAGAAAATCTATAAGTGTTAATATTCTCTGACTATTATATCTTGGGTATGTCTATTATAAATAAATCCAGTTTGATCTTCATTTATGATTTGTGTTAAAGGTATTTTGATTCTACTAACTAACATTGACATAAAAATCTTATAATCATTATTAAGGATTGAGATTGGTATATAGGAATTACATAGGTTCATAGGTTCATACTAGGCTATCTGCCCGAGGGCATTTACAAGCCTAGCCCATCGTTTTGTGGCTTACGCCACCCCTTTAGTATGGGGAACTATACCCATTATTTTGCTGTGCCTCTGTCGAGCAGTGACACTGAGGTAATCCCTGGGGTATATCTGCGATCTCCCATCCATTGGTCAAGATTTCTCTTGAACAAGGCCAGCGAGGTGCTCTGCCTCACATGTACCGGGATTTTGTTCCACAGCATAGGGAGTCTTTGGGTGATGAATCTATCCCTCCAGCACGTCCTATTAATAGCCGTGTCGAGGTTTAAGTCTCCCGCCCTTGTGGCTCTGATGGATCTAGATTTTTGAGGTGAAGCATATTCATCAAATCTGGGTTTGACATGGCCTTGTATGTTAGGCAAAGGTCACCTCTGAGCAAGCGTGTAAGCGACTGAATAGAGCTGGAGTTCTTTCAGTCGGGCAGCATAGGACAGATTTTGAGACCCTTTATCCTTTTGGTGAGGAACTTTTGTGGCCTCTCCAGCTGCTGCAAGTGTCGGGTCAGATACATCCCGAATGGGGCATTGTACTCAATCATTGGTCTGATGAGTGATGAGTAAAGGGAGACTATGACCTCCCTTGATCTAGATGAGAATCCCTTCATGATAAGGTGGGCAATGTAGAAGGTCTTCCTAACTACTTTAGCTACATGGGTGTCGAATGACAGACTACTATCAACCTGGGTCCCCAGGTCTCTGATAACCTCTTCTGTGCTCAGTGGATTGCCACCTATTTGGTAGCTAGGGGTAACCTTGTTTTTCCCAAAGGGTATGACTATGCATTTTTTGGCATTTAACTTCAGGCCGTGGCTCTGGGACCAGTTATCCGTTTCTGTGAGACCCTTCTGAAGGATATCTGTGTCAGATGTGTTTTCTACTATGGCGCCCAGTTTGCAGTCATCTGCAAACTTTGTCAGCCATAACCCTCCTGTGTTTGCTTGTACTTCGGAAAAGTAGATGCCAAACAAGAGTGGGCCCAGGACTGAGCCCTGTGGGACACCACTTGTGACAGGGTTTGAGTCTGACATGGCGCCAGCAACTCTGACCCTGTGGGTTCTGTCACTCAGCCAGTTTGCAACCCATCTTGTGATGTATGGGTTAACATTTAAGCTGATGAGTTTTTCAATGATACCCGAGTGGGGTATTGTATCAAGGCCTTAGCCAGATCGAGGTAGGCTGTATGGACTGCCTTTCCTCGTCAATGGCTTTGGTGACTGTTTCAAGAAGTCAACCAAGTTTAAAAGGCATGATCTGCCTTTGACAAAGCCAAACTGGGTTGGATCCAAAGTCTGCAAATTCCCTATGTCTTTATTTATGAGGTCCATTATGATCCTCTCCATGGCTTTGCAGATAAGGCTTGTCAAGCTAATGGGCGGTAATTTCCAGGGTCGGTGGAGGCACCGCCTTTGTGAAGTGGGACCACAGTTGCAGTGCGCCACTCCTGGGTGCGTATCCAGAGGTAAGACTTTGATTAAACAGCTGTCCTAGCTGTGGGTTTAATTCCTCATTGAGTTCGTGGAGCACACAGCCGGGGACACCATCAGGTCCCATGGATGCTGTGTTTTTTGCTTTGGAGAGAGCAGTTCTCACTTGGGCTGGAGATGTTTGGGGGGCTGCAATCGTTTGGTATAGATATCTCTCCTTTTGAGGGGGAGGGGGGGGAGTTTGCACTGAACCTGTCAGCCAGTATGTTGGCAATGTCTGTAGGATCAGTAATCTCCACATCGTTTTGAACTAGTTCTGAGCATATCTGGGAGTTTCCTCCTAGGTTTCTAACATAGCTAAAGAAGGCCTTATGATTGTCTTTTGAGTCTTTAGCTATCTTTCTCTCGAAATTTGCTTTGGATGATTTTATGAGAGCTCTTAGTTTTTTACTTATAGTGATCAAGGGTGTCTTACCTTTTAAGGATTTTGCTCTATCTTGTAGTAGCTTCCTCCTTTTATTGTAGAGTTTGTTTATGGCTGGGGTCCACCAGACTGGACGCTTGCCTTTGGTACTAAGAGTCTTTGTTTTGTTTGGGATTGCCTTATCCATGCAGTCCTGCAGGTGCTGGTAGAAGGTGTTTGTAAGTGATTCTGCGGCTTGAGTACTGTTTTCCGCCGGCTCGGGGGCCTTAAAGGAGACCACACTAGTCTTTAGAAGTGTGAAGTCGGCTTTTGAGAAGTTCTTTACTGTGGTCTTTTTTATTTCAGGTGGGGGTGGGATGAGGACCTCCAGCGAGATTAGTTTGTGATCTGATCTCACCAGTGAGGGGTATACTTCCGGTGTTGAACATTGTGCTCCCATGTTCGTGATGATGAGATCAAGTATGTTATCTCCTCTTGTGGGGATGGTGACTAGTTGTTCCATGGCATTTGAGTTTATGAATTCCAGGAACTTTTGGGCTAGGGTGTTTGGGCTTGAGTAGTGTTCCCAGTCTATATTAGGGTAATTGAAGTCACCTAGTATGATGGTGTTTGGTGATACATTTATCCCCTCTAGTGTTTTCAGGAAGGCCATGTGAGGTTCCTGAGTTTGTGAGGGTGGCCTGTAACATGCTACAATTTGCAGAGTAGTCTTGCCTATGGTTAATTGCACCTGGATGGTCTCCGATGCATCGTGCGTTGCCACCAGTCTTGAGGTGTGGGTGTCCTTGATGAATATGGATACCCTCCTTTCTTGGTATTGTCCGGATTTTGGGGCCGGAACGCATGATATGAGGTAAAACCTGATAGCGCTGGGGTGCTCTCAGGAGCCTTGAACCAGGTTTCTGTCACAGCACAGACATCGATGTTCTCCATACTGAGAAGGGCCTCGAATGCGTGCATTTTGAGATTTAGACTTCTGGCATTGAGCAGCATTACCCTTAGTTTTTTTCCTTTATTGTGTTCTAGGGTGGTAGGTTTAGAATTTGAGCCTTGCCTAAAAAAGGCACTATGGGGGTGGCAAGAGCCTTTGCCAATATCCGGAATCCCAGGGGTGACAGGTGCAAGCCGTCCCTTGCGAAGCAGCGTGGCTTGTCTAGCATGTCATCCCAGGCAGACAGATACTGGATCCCCTTTGAATGACACCAGTGTTTAAGCCAATTGTTAAAGCTGATCATCTTATCTCTGTATTGTGGCATCACTCTTGGTGAAGGTAGGATACTGCTCAAGGTCAGGGTCATACCTGCCTGGGCTACATAATCAGAGAGCTCCTCAATGTCTCTTTTCATGTAGTCCAAGGAGGTCGTCTCAGGTCGTTTACACCAGCGTGGACAATGACTGAGTCATATTTGTACTTGCTGTTGAGAGACCTGAGTGCTTGCGTTATGTGGCGGATTCTAGCGCCCGACAGGCAGCTTACTGTGACCTTCTCCTTACTCAGTCTGGTGAGCGGACGCCAGTGTGTCTGACTATGGAGTCACCAATGACTAGTGTGTCTGGCATTGTGTTTGGCCTTAAGGGCTGTGACTGTTTGACACTCTGACTGTGAGGTCTATGTGTTGCAGGTGTTGTGTTCTGAGGTGGTGGTTGTTTGGGTGTCTGCTTTGGTGGCCTCTGCTGTTTTGGTAGATTTCTGATCAGAGCCTCCGAGTATGTCTTTGTGTGTTTATGTGTATGATTTGAGGTTGTAATGGTGCTATGTGAGACTGGGTCTATAGTGTGTGTGGTAAACTTCTCCTCCTGACTGGTCTTGCCATAAGTACTAGTCTTTCAAATCAGAACAAAACATCGTGAAGGGTCTTCATTTTCTTTTAGAATTGGTAAGATTAAAGTGTATTTCCACGAGAGTGGGATTATGTTTTTTGTTTGTATTTCAATTAATGTTTTGTGAAATAAATAAATTACTGAGGAAGGAAATATCTTATATAATTCATTAATTATTCCATCTATTCCCAGTGCTTTATTATTTTTACTTTTATTTACTTTCTCTGATTTTCTCCGTAATTTCTTCTAGGGAAATTTGTTTTTGAAGGTTGTGTATTAATTTCTCAGGAATTACTTTTGGTTTAAATGGGTTTAACTCTAAATTTAATATTTTAGTATGTATTGATTCTTCCCTATAATGGTTAGAATTATTATGTTTAAAGGCATCCAGTATATCATTTATGTCTGATACTATTTTGTTTCTTTTTGCTTCATGAATTATATTTGAGATTTTATTTTCAGAAGCTTGTCTCTTAATTCTAACTGCTAGGTTATGCAAATGTTTTGGTGATACAGAAAATGAGTTCAATTTTAATCTTCCTAAAGCTAGATTTGTTTTATGACTTAAGATTTCAGTGTATTTTTTGTTTAATTCTTCAATCTTTTTTTGTTTTTTGGGGGGGGGGGGTTAGAATCATTTAGATTTAGTTCAGTGATTTGTTTTTGGATATTTTGAAGTTCTGATTCCCATTCTTTTAATTTATTTTTATACCATGAAAGTATTTTCCCATTCAAATACGCTTTTAGGGTATCCCATAAGGTAATTATATTAGTTTCAGTAGTATAATTTATATCTAGAAATTGTAGTTTTGTGATGTATGCTGGGATTCTTGATATAAGTACTAGTCTTTCAAAATTTGTATGTATTTTAAGAATTAATGAGTTATGATCAGAGAAAGGACATGGGATTAAAGAGAAACTTATTATTTTTGTATTTAAATCTTGAAAAATAAATATTTTATCCATTCTGGTTTTGTACCAAATCTATGATCTTGATGTGAGAATGATAGTGAATAATTTTCTTTATATCTAAATGTGTCAATCAGATTCATGCTTTCACAAACAATTTTAAGTGTTTTTCCTGAGTTACTAATGCATGTTCTTTTTTTGTTGGAGGTCTCTGAATTATCCAATATGCAACTGAAGTCTCCTCCTATAATCAAATATCCCTTACATACTCTAGTAATTAAATATATATGTTTTCTTACTGTACTTATACCTATACCTGGAATCCAGTAAACATTTACTAATGTCCATACCCTATTGCATTTTATTACAATAGACAAAAGACCTTCTTTATCTTCATATTTAAAAAGAACTTGAGTCATGATACTATTTTTTTCGATAAAATAAGATTTCCTCTAGTTTTTTTTCTTATATGAGGAGTGAGTTAATATTATACATTCATTAGGATTCCAATTTAAGTTATCTTCATTTTTGAAATGGGTTTCTTGAAGAAATATCACTTGCATTTTATTCAATTTCAAATATTTCAATAAGTTTGATCTTTTCCTTGGGTTATTTAAACCATTAGTGTTTACAGAAAGAAAGGTTAAATCCATTACTTTAATTTACTTAGAAGCTAAATTTGTAATATTCTTTGTTTGTGGATTTTTATAAGTAGATTGCGTAACTTTTTTCTTGTTTTTGTGCATTATAACTAAATTATTTTTATAGGAAGTATATGAAGTTTTTTTTGTTCAAGCCATTGAAGAAAGAGAAATTTTAAATTTTCTTGTAATCTTAATTGAAATAGACAAAATAAAGTTACTAATAAGCCTACTAAAAGACATGAAGTGATATACACTTCCAATCTAGGAATTTTATTGGATTATTAGTTTTAAAGTTCTATAAATATAATTGATGTGACTTATTTGTTCATCTGATGAAGTCCTAATTTATGTGGACGAAAACGCATGGTTGATTTTAAAGCGTTTATGACAGTGTTATTTGCATGTGGAATAAAGTTCAATTTTGCACAGTTCGTGTTTGACATCTCTCCATATCCACGGCTTTCTTTTGGCTTACTTAAGGTGAACGAATGCTGCACAGATTTGCGTTTTTTTTTTTTTAAACATATTAGCTCGTAGATGAAACTACAGTTAAAAAAGCTAGAGAGCATTTAGCGTTTTCAAAATGGGATAGTCTCGTGTTTAAATTATTAGGCCTAGCACCACTTTCCATACACATACAATGCTGTTTTACATATCATTACGAGCTTTTTGTTTATTAGTAAAACAAGGCTATTAAAGTCGCTCGTTTGAAGTACCTCATTACTTCTTTTCACTTTTTTTTTTTATAACATCTATTAAACAAAAACTTCAGACAACCTAATATGCACTGTAAATTCCAATCACGAGTTAACGATCCCATATGTCTCACAAATATTCATTCAGATTGATTTTAGAACAAACTATACACCCTTTCCATGTTAATGAATGCTTTGTTTTATGACAGGCAGACCATACATCTTTAAGAGAATTTAACTCTAATACAGTGCTAATCAGTCATATCATTACTATTTGCTGTTAAGACTTTAGTAATATTAAACTTGTCTACTAGTGGAAGAAGTTATTATAACTAAGTTATAGTAAAAAAAAAAAAAAAAAAAAAAAAAAAAGGTTGTATACATACTTATTATGATGAAGTAGTACCACAGTTTATATCTTAGTTGATTCTTTGAGAGAGACTGTTGTTTTGAGTTCAGTTTTTTGTTTCTTTTTCTTCACATCAATCCAGTTGTTTTTTTCTTAGGATCTTTTCAGTTTGGTTGTGACAGACCAGTCCATTTCTTCCGGAATGCAGATATTATTTTTGATAAATGAAGATGCCTCCTCTATATTACTGAAGTTTCTCCAGTCATTTGAATGAAAGATTTTGATTTTAGCTGGATAAACAAGTTATGCTTTTATATTATTTTGCTTTAATTTTGATAAATGAAGATGCCTCCTCTATATTACTGAAGTTTCTCCAGTCATTTTAATGAAAGATTTTGATTTTAGCAGGATAAACAAGTTGTGCTTTTATATTATTTTGCTTAAGAAGTTTGACTATAGGCCAAGACTTGTTTCTCATCTCTAATACTCTTGCTGAATAGTCATTATCAAACCTTAACTGAGATTGTTTGCATGATAGTGGACTTTTTCTCCATGCTGATTTTAGTATTAGTTCTTTGTCTTGAAATGATAGAAATTTTACCGCAATGGATCTTGGTGGAGATTTGGATGAAGAGGGTTGTGGTTTCCCGATGGATCTATGAGCTCTTTCTATTCCATATGAAAGTCCTTCTTTTAAGTCCAAAATTTCAGGGAGCCATGAGTTATGATGTCTTCTCCCTCTATTTATTTCTGGAAGACCAAAAATTCTTATGTTGGTTCTTCTCTCCTTATTTTCCAGGTCATCTAATTTGTTGGCAAGCCAGATATTTTGATGTAATAGGGATTCCGACTGGGTTTCCTCTTCTTTAAGTCTTCCAGAGCAGTTTCCATATCAGTGATTTTATTTTCAAGTTGTTGTAACATTTCTTTAAAGATGTCTGTTTCTGACAGTTTTCTTTTAAATACTCCAGATTGTCTGTGAATCTATCCATTTTCAAGGACAATTCCTGTAGTGTAGAAGCCATCAGTTGGATTTCTCTTTTCAGAGTAGATTCTGTGTGAGAGTTCTTTGAGTTGGCCATTATTATGTAGTGAAGATCTCCAATTTGTTTTGACAGGAAAAACTTTCAGAAATTTCTTGAAATTTAGTAAGGTTACAGTTTTGAAGTTCATCTATGAAGTTTTCTTGTTCCTAATTGTTGAGATTAATTTTTACCCTACTTTCTGGTACATTTTTATAGAGCTCCAAAAAAATGCTGTTACCAGTAAGCCATCTAGGTTCCGCCCCCAAGTAAATTGTATTTTTGACAGGAATTGAGACTGAAACAAATATGTTCAAAACTGTAATAGACTTCAACATGTACAAAACAGTTTAACTACAAGACTCATAAAAAATTGAATACAGCTCTGTTCAGATTTTAAACTTACTGGACTGCAATATGCTGGACTCGAGTAAGAGATACTGAAAACTATATATGACAGCACAGAAATTATACGAAGCTGGCACACACTGAGTTTTGCTGACTTGGTTCAATAAGGGATGAGTGGAAGAATAGAACTTTTGCAAAAAGAGAACTTATTAGCCATGCTACAAAATGTATTTTGGGATGGGAAAGAAAAGTGGTGATCTGACCAAGTTACCATTTAGGGAAAAAAAAACACTTGGAACTATTACGTCACAACTTCAAACTTGGAGGATTCAATCCTCTGACAGAATAAATATCTACTGTACTCAAATGTAAGCATATAAACCACAGTGGAAGTGGAAGCATTATAATGATAGTGCAGGACAGTGAAGTGCAAAGTGATGTTAAGACAGAACTATCCAGTAGCTCCAAACCAATCCAGTATAAGAATAGACACTACTTTAAGCTACTTTTAATGGTCATTCCAGATATAGTAAGCTTGATTGTCCAGTTGAGCATTAAACTACAATGTGTCTTGTAAAATTAATAACCTCGCTAAAACTAGCCATTGAACAAGCTGCCCACAGAACATCAACTTTCAGTCATGATTCACATAGTTTGCATTGATCTTATTCTGCTTTCCTTACCAAAGAGAGGAAGACACTGGTACTGACATCAAGCAGCCATCATCAAATGCTCCCAAAGTTACCAGCACAGCTAGTACTGAATGTTGGCTCCTGACTGCTTCTCATTTCCACTCACTAAGTGGGCTAAGATAAAAAATTCTGAATAAAAGCGGATCGTTTATAAACCTCACTGTTCACGTGAAAGGTCAAATGAAGATATGTGAGACTTGAAATTCCAAAACAAAGTCTCCAAACTAATACAAAAACACACAAAGCTGAAGTCCAGGCACCTCTGGAGCAATGTTCAAAAATCCAAATGAGAGGAACCGCAAGTTGAAAAATTTAAAAACACCAAGTATTTAATGATTATAGTAAAATATATTTGAATATTTAAGAATATTCAAAACCCCCCTATGAGACCTCTAGTTGATGGAAGATGTTCCATTACTTCTTCATGTGCTCAGTTCTTGGACCATGAGTTAAAGAAAATAATAGTGAAAGAAATTCACATATGTAAAGACTCGTGGAGCTTCTTAGAACAGATGAATAAAACATCTTACCATGTTAGTGACATTTTTATCACCATAGATGTAAATGGCCTTTACACAGTTATCCCACAACAAACTGGGATAGAATGGGTAAATGAAATGCTTGTAGAACACAAGGTACCACACAGTACATTAACCTTTATTCTTGAATTGCTAGAGTTAGTGTTAACCAATAATTATAAGTCTTTTAACCATAAGTATTATTTGCAAGAGAAAGGAATAGCCATGGGCTCACCGTGTGGTGGAGCCTATGCAAACCTAGTTATGGCATACTGGGAAAGACAGTTTGTCTTCCAGTCAAGGTTTAATAATTATATTAAACTATACTAAAGGTTTCAAGATGACATTTGTATTATTTGGAAAGGAACACAGGCTGAGTTATGTGAATTTCTGTCATATATTAATGAAATTACTAGTTTCTTAAAGTTCACATGGCAATATGATTCAGTCAACATTGATTATTTAGATGTGAATATGATGAAAGATGATGAAGGAGGCAGATATGTGTCTAAAATTCACAGAAAAGCTTCATACTCTAAAACTTTTCTGCATTTCACAAGCTCACATCCATTTCATCAAAAAGGTCTGTTATGAAAGGCCAGTTGGTCAGGGCTGCTTGCATAGTCACAACATATGAAGAGTTTTTGAAAGAATGTCAGTTTCTATGTGGTATGTTCCTGAAAAGAGGTTACCCGTTAAAACTAGTGGAAGAACTAAGTATGGAAGTCATTACCAAGAGACTAAATGGTCATTTCCAACCTATTTTAGGCACCATTCCACTAACATCAGATAATGGCGGGTATCAGGGAACATTAAGTACTATAGAATGCAATACCATGGTAGAACTATGTAATGACACTACACAACAACCTCCAGATTTTCAAAAAGCCTTAATTATAACTTTTCGCCAGGATGCTAAGTTTTTAACTTCTATTTTTGAAAAAAACTGGCCAATTCTGTTAGAGGATGCTACCATCAGGAAGCATTTAGGGGTTAAACCAACTACTGTATACAGAAGAGGTAATAATTTTAAGGATTTATTTAAGAAGAGACAGGTTCCCTTTCATGCAAATAAACAAGGACCTTTTAGATGTGGAGCTTGCTCATGGTGTCATATGGTAAAAGTAACTGATAACATAACTGTTAGAAACATTAGACATCAGATAAAAGGGAAATATTCTTGTAATTCCAGAGCAGTGGTTTATTTGGCCATGTGCGATTCATGCGCAGGTTTCTACACAGGAAAGACTGAGCATAAGCTAAGTCAAAGAATCTATGAGCGTGACTGCGCTATTAGGAAAAACAATCTGAATAATGCATTGGCCAAACATATTTCTGACAATGTGAACCATAAATTTTCTTTTGTAGTAATTGATCAAGTTACTATTGATGGAAACAAGCCTTGGGGTTTACAGTTAGAAATAAATGAGCTAAAATGGCAAATTTGCTTTCAAGCAGACAGTTGGCCTGGCATCAATGATCGCACTTCTATCTCGGCCATATTGAAACTAAAAGCACTTAAAAGAAAAAAGGTTTTAAAACAACAAAAATAAGGTTGTCTGACAACTGGTAACAACATAAGAGTTTTGTTATATATTAATTTATACATTCCTACATATTTAAATATATATACGCTTTTTGAATATTTTTATTAAATTGTTTTTAATGTAGTGTTGACAGCTTTAGGTTTATATGAGGCAACAGTTTTATGTTTAGCTGTATATCATGACGACTGACACTGTTTTTAACTAACAGAAGTAAATGTCATGGTATTTAAGATGAATGCATGTAGAATATTTTGTCTGATGAAGTTTGAAACTTGTTCAAATGAAAGCGCTAACCGTTTCTTTGCTACTGGAATCATTAAATATTGGTGTTTTTAAATTTTCAACTTGTGGTTCCTCTCATTTGGATTTTTGAACACTGCTTCAGAGGTGCCTGGACTTCAGCCTTGTGTTTTTTTGTATTAGACTTGAAATTTATATTAGAGGTATGCCAGATCCAGAGTGAAAATTAAACACCATAAAAAATCACAGCACTAACCAGTGCAAATTACTGCACTGATATGATGGAGGACCCTCTCCACGATAAAGCCCAGGGCAAATGCCCCAATTTGTCTCCCCTTAATCCAGGCATGAATAAGAGAGAGAGAGAAATGCATTCCCCATAAAAGTGGGACAACACCAATTCCAGAAAAGTATACAAACATGATACCAGAAGACAAATGTCTAAATACGGGAATACAAGAAAACCCCTGAACTTTAAGAATCTACAATAAACTGACTGAATGAGGTGAACTCAAGAAGGGCGAAAGACACATCAAAAGGAGATCTGGTACACAAGGCGCCAGTCTTAATGCAAGAACCTGCAGTACTTCCTCAAGATATTGAAAAAATGGGGTTACAAACTTCCTCTAAACAAAAGACAGCTTTAACCTACATTTTAAGATACACAATATTCCCTTGAGTATAATTACAAAAAAGAACAACAAAAGATTCAGTGAAGACCCGAGGAGGTATTCAGACTAGTAGGAGAAATCTGGCAAAGACATCAGGAAATTCACCCTACTTGTACGATTTGTACTCACGTTGTTTAATGTATGCGTGCATGTCCCATTTCTATGGCAGAGGAGGCTGTGAGGAAGGTGCACAAGATATAATAGCAGCAGCAGACGGGAATGGACATGAATGCTAGGCTGAATGGACTACGTAGTGTGCAGATGGAGGATTCACAGAAGGTGTTCCAAAAAAAAGTTATTTGAACAAACTGAGGAGACAGCCATGGAGGAATGTGTAGTTACAACCCTCCATTCGGGAGAGTTGTGGAGTGATATAATACAGGATTTCATAATCCAAAGTGAGCTGGAGCATGAGGTTGCGTAGGGAGATATCATGGAAAAAATAAAGAAAGGAGATGAAGAGATGCTCGAAGGGAGCAGTGGGAAAAAGAAGACTGATGCAGAGACAGTGGCAGCTACATGAGAAGGAGCGAGGGACAGAAAGAAAGAAGATGGCATGAAAAGAAGATTTGTAACAAGAATACAAAGAAAACGGAAAAGCAATTAAACAGATAAGATGTATGGGACAACATAATTTTACCTTTGGGGACAAAAGCACAAGAGGTAAGAGCATTTATTTTAATTAACAAAGCACAAGAGGTAAGAGCATTTATTTTAATTAACAAAGAAACATTTTGTGATATATTTTTTTTAAAACTGTACAAGCTATGAAGAAATTTCTGTGTGAATATCAAAAACAGGCTGATAATCCTTGGAATGAATATATAGTAAAGGCATCTTTCTGAGAGATTAAAAAGAAAATTCATATACAATTTAGAATGGAAGTGGAAAGACAGACTTGAAAATAATATTTAAAAACAAATATATGTGAAGAAATAGAAATTTCAGAAGTTTATGAAAACAGGGGTATAGGGACTGGGGCATGGGATTGCAGTGTTGTTCGTAAAATGGAAATGGATAAAACTGCACATATTCCAACTGTTATAAATGATAACTTTTAGTTATGTACTCACCATAACTTCAGATGTTTGGGATCCATCTCGCCTACATTCTGACTGATGGGTTCGGAGCCGATCCTCGGCTCCGACTCGGCACGCTTATGCCAAAGAACGAAGTCTCTTATTGGCTGAGCATACTATATCCCAGGATGCACCACTACCAGTCCCCCAGATCTAGTTTGTCCGCATACATGCACACACGCATGCACTGCTTATATAACATTGACAGATGATACAAGATAAAACAGTAGAACTCAAACCGTTCAATCTCTTCTGATCTCCAAGGCAGGGGGAAGGAGGGTGGATTAGGAATGAAGAGATGGATCCCAAACATCTGAAGTTATGGTGAGTACATAACTAAAAGATGTTATGTGATCCTATCTTGCCTACATTCTGACTGATGGGACAGCGTCCTAGCACCTAAATCCTGGGTGGCTCACTGGAAAACACTCCTGAGTACCGTGGAACCAAATGATGCTCGCCCTTTAGATGCCACATCCAATTTATAGTGGGAAATGAAAGTGTGCGGTTTGGACCAAGTAGCCGCAGCACAAATCTCAGAAATAGCGAGCTTGGAATGGAATGCAATAGAGGTAGCCATAGCTCTAGTAGAGTGAGCTTTGACAGAAGTTGTAAGTTGTTTATTTGAAGAGGAATAAGCCTGAGTTATGCAATCTCTGATCCATTTGGCAATAGTAGCTTTAGTGATGGTTTTACCCAGTTTATTATCTGAAAAGGACACAAACAATTGATCTGTTTTTCGAATTTGTTGAGTCCTATCTAGATAGAAGCGCAATTGCCTGTGAACATCCAATGTATGGAAGGTGTATTCCGCTTTGTTTGAAAATTTTGGAAAGAAAACTGGTAGCTCCAAAGACTGTTGGAGACAGAGATTGGAACAAACTTTTGGGACAAAAGATGGATTAGGCCTAAGTGATACTCTATCCTTGTGAGAAATCAAGTACGGTGGTTTGATAGATAGGGCTTGAAGTTCTGAAACTCTTCTTGCAGAGGTAATTGCAATTAAGAAGGCAGTTTTCCAAGACAGATATTTCAAATCACATGTAGCAGCCGGTTCAAAGGGGAAGATGTTAAGGCACGAAGTACCAAATCAAGATCCCACGGACGCAGGATGGAAAACTGGGGTCTTAAAAGCACAGCACCTTTCATGAAAGTTTTACATAATCTGCTGCTCATCAACGGTGGGTCTATGGAATCGTGAAATTTGGAGATAGCTGCTAGTTGGACTTTAATAGTAGAGACTGAAGATCCTTGATTAAACAAGGATGTTAAAATTTCAAGACCTCTGTTATCGGGCAGTAATAGGGTCTAAGCCTCTGAGTTGAGCCCAGATAGCAAACCTCTTCCACTTACTGTGATACAATTTCTTAGTGGTGGGTTTGTGGGCTGAAGATAAAATGTGAATAACTTCCGGGTCCAAGGTGTGATTTCTGACTAAAGTCGGAAGAGGAGGAGCCAAGCTGTTAATTTCAAAGTGTGAAGGGACTGGTGCTGTTGTCCCGACTGATGAACCAGAAGGTCCGAAATTAGATCCAAGAACCAAGGACCGTCCAGGGTATATTTCTGTAGGTAGGGGAACCATACCTGACGAGGCCAGTACGGGGCAATTAGAATCATTGTGGACCCCAATTGGGAAGCTTTCTGGATGACTTTGGGGAGGAGTGGAATCGGAGGGAAAGCATAAAGCAGTCCTGTTGGCCAAGGTTGGACTAGAGCATCCGTAGCTGTCTACCCTTGACGCGGGGTCAAGGAAAAGAACCTTTTGCACTTCGTGTTTCGTGGTGTTGCAAACAGGTCGCAGCACGGAGTCCCCACGCTTTGAAAATCTGAGCTGCTACTGTTTCGCTCAGAGACCACTCGTGAGGAGAGAGAATAGTCCTGCTCAGTCTGTCTGCTAATACATTGGATTTTCCTGGAATGTGGGTCGCTACCAGGAAACGCTTGGTAGCCACTGCCCATTCCCACACCCTCATGGCCTCTCTGCAAAGGGGATAAGATCTGGTCCCTCCCTGTTTGTTTAGATACCAGACCACCGACATGTTGTCTGTGTGGATGGCGATAATGCCTTGAGGGAGAAACTTGTGGAGGGCTTGTAGGGACAGAAGTACAGCCCTCATTTCCAACACATTGATATGGAGAAATGTTTCGTTTGGAAGCCAAGAACCTTGAACTGACCTGCCCAGACAATGCCCCCCCCCCCACCCCGTCTGGGAGGCATCCGTTGTCAAGGTGGCCACCGGAGGGGGTATAACAAAGGGTCTTCCCTGATTCAGATTGGATGGCAGAAGCCACCAGCGGAGGTCCCGTTTGCACGTTTCTGTAATCAGTATGTGATGATTGAGGGGGAGATCCTGAAAAGACCATTGTGTCGATAATAGCCACTGGAGAATCCTCATGTTCAACCTTGCCAGAGGAACTAGGAGAACCGTGGCAGACATTGAACCTAAAAGTTACAGGACCATCCTGGCTGGGGCTTTGGATCTTAGAAGCAGGGCTCGGACTTGATCTTGTAATGTTTGTATCCTTTCGGTAGGAAGGAAGATTTGCATTAATTTTGAGTCTATCTCTGCTCCTATGAATCTTATGCGCTGAGAAGGCAGCAAGACAGACTTTGACCAGTTGAATGTAATTCCCAGGGAAGCACCCAGGGAGATGGTGGCTTGTAGGTTCTCTAGTAGTAGATGCCTGGTGGTGGCAGTCAGGAGCCAGTCGTCCAGATAGGGAAACACTTGGAATCCGAGACTCCTCAGGTGAGCAGTCACTACTGCCAAACACTTGGTGAACACCCTGGGGGCTGTGGTGAGACCAAAGGGCAGTGCAAAAAATTGGAAATGACTGTCTCCCAGGCTGAAGCGCAGATACCTCCTGGACGCCTGATGTATCGGTATGTGATAATAGGCATTCTTGAGATCTATGGAGCACATCCAAACATCTTTCTCCAACAATGGGAGAATGGATTGTAAAGTGACCATTCGGAATTTGGACTTCATGACGGACTGGTTTAGTTTGCTGAGATCCAAAATGGGTCTCAGGTCCCCTGTCTTTTTTGGCACTAAAAAGAACCTTGAGTAATTTCCGGATCCGATCTGGTCTGTGGGGACCGGTTGGATGACTCCTTTTTCTAGCAGCTTTGAAGCTTCTACGGCTGCAATTTCCCTTTGACTGGGTGGTGGGTCCGGGATTTTTTTGGACGGTGGGGGTGGGCGTGTGAAGGGAATGGTGTAACCTCCGGCAATAATCTGAAGCACCCAGCTGTCCTGAGTAATAGACTCCCAGGCTTTTAGGTGCTTGGAAAAACGGCACCCGACTGGCTCCGGAGCAGCACAGCCGGGCAATCCCTCATGGAGTGTGGGAGGCTGAAGAGCCACGAAAGGACTCGCGGTCTCCAGTGTTGCGGGGGCCTCTGCCGCCTCTGGGACGGCGTCTCCCAGAAAAATTTCCCCCTCCTCTGCCTCTGGAAGGGGAATCTTCCTGCTGTTGAGGAAAGAATTTCTGTGATTTGCGGAACCACATCTTCCCTCCTCTTTTAGCCTTGGGTTATGGCCGAAAGGGAGTGGAAAATCGTGCTCCTACGGCAGATAAAGTCCTTCCCTCCTGCTCACAGCGGGTAAGAGTGTCTTTTACCTTGGGTCCAAACAAAGAGGACCCATCAAAGGGAGCGTCGGCAAAGGAAGACTTGAAGGCCTCCGCGAAATGACACAAATGGAGCCAGGCTTGTCTTCGTAGAGCCATGCCTGTGCCTGCCGCTCTGCCCGCCCCTTCGGCCGCATATGAAATGAGCCTCATGGACGAGTTAGAAATCGGGGTAAGGATAGCCAACTGAGAGCTAACCGACTGGGCTAGCTGCTCAGGTAGGTTACCTGAGAGGGAGTCTGAGAGCTCCTTGACCAGATCCCTCTGTAGTCTGGTGAAATGTGCCAAATAATTCAGGGACCTCAGAGTAAAGGCCGCTGAACTCAGGGTGCGCTTCCCGTGCATCGTCCATGCTCCTAGACTCCTTATTAGGAGGATGGACGGACGTTGAAGCCTCTGCCACGTCCTGCTGGGTAGCAGATGCCACCACCATGGCATCTACAGCCACGCCTTTCGTTAAGAACTCCTTCTCGGGTGGGGCAGACAAAAATTTGTTAGGGGGAGAAGGCACTGTTTCCACAGTATCTGGATGTTCCCACGCCCTCCGACAAACCAAATCCAGGAGCTCGTCGAAGGGCGGAGACACCCAGGAGGCGGAGGGCTGAGCCCCGAAGGCCTTGAGGAATACAGACTCATCAGCGGAGGGGGGTTTGGAATTCCAGCCGCCTCGTTGCTTGAGGATCTCTAGAATGTCTGCAAATGAGACATCATCCGAGGACGACTTTGGGGACCCCTCCGCATCATCAAGATCAGTGTCCGATGTAAGAGACTCATCGGGGGAGTCTACGTGCTTCCTCTTGCACGATCTCTTCCTTGGGGGCTCCTCCGAAGACAACTCCGAAAGACCCTCAGGAGGAGGGGAACCCCCAGTGGGAATAACCTCAGGCCCCGGGGCTCCGCTGCCTAGAGACAGGGGAACTGCCAAAGACCCAGTCTCCATGCCCAGGGAAGGTGCCGGTAAAGCCGTAGAGATGGCCAAAGAAGATTTGGCCAAGGCACTCCTCATAGCTCTGAAGGCCGGACCCCCAGAATCCTGGGAGGGTCCAGTCTCCGGAGCCATGATAGCAGACGGAAGTCCCGCGGCCGAAGCACCGAGAGGGAGGCTTGGAACCGACTGCATTGGTCCCGAAACGTCACCCCTGGGCCCGGCCGAAGAAGTCCGTGTGCTAAACTCCGACCCGAAGGCTGGGGTTGGAGTAAGGGTCGGAGCCGTCCCTAGGATCTCCACTGGCTCCACCAGCACCTGCTCCGACGGAGCCGAAGCGGTCGGAGGAGGAATGGCAATGGAATGGGCTATCGGCTCCGAAGCCAATTGGGTCGGAGCCGAAACAAATTTCTGAAAGACTGGGGACTGGAAAAGCCTTTGGAGTACCCTGTCTATGTCCGAATCTGACATCCTTGATGACCTGGAAGAGACCGAACGGGTCCGAGTAGGCCTCTCCAACGGCTCCAAGGGACTAGGGGACCGGCTCCGAATCGACTCGATAATTATCGGCGCCAAGGAGTGTCCAAACCAATTTCCATCGGTGCGAAGAGGGCTACGCGCCGAGGAGGAAGTGTCTGAGCGGACAACCTTCATCGGCTCCAAGATCAGTGGAGCCGATGAAGGTGACCCGCCTCTCGAGGCCCCAGCCGCCGGCTCCAACCCAGAGGAGTCGAGGCTGGAGGCATCGAGGCAGACCATTCGCCTCGGCTCCAAGTCCGTGGAGCCGAAGGAGAAGCCTGCCTATGTCTTTTGGCGGTCGGTTCCGACGGGCTGGTCGGAGCCGACGCCCTTTTCTTCTTTGCAGGAGAAGGAGAGGAAGCTAATGCCTCTTCAAATGAGGGTTTAATAAGGCCTTTTAAAATAAGTTTATTTTTCCTCTCTTGGAGGACCCTCGAGGAAAACGCGTGGCACACGCTACAGGACTCCTGCAAATGTTTGGCGCCCAAACAGTACACACAGAGAGAATGGTCATCTGTTATTGACATTTTGAAACTGCACTTAGTGCACTTCTTAAAACCTGAAGGCCTAGGAGCCTGTGACATTATGGCAACCAATCTAGTGAACAGCAAAACACACTAACTATCGCAGAAAAAATTCTTTTTTTTTTTTTTTTTTTTAAACCAAAGACTGACACAATAGAAAAATAACTAAAAGGATCCAAGAACCCTAAAATAAAACGGGACTTGAATGACAACTGACTGACAGGGGAAGGCCCTTCAGCTCAAAGGGGACCTCTAGTCAGAAAAAAACACAATCACCACACAAAACTTTAACAAAAAATATCCACTCATACACAAAAACACAAGATAGCCGTTAAAACAGCTTTTTGTTGAAATTTTAGGAAATCCCTGACAGGAAAGTAAGTGAAAAAAACACTACTTAGCTCAGCCAAGCTCGAGACCACGTCTTTGCTTGTTAGCGGCAAACGAGATCTGGGGGACTGGTAGTGGTGTATCCTGGGATATAGTAAGCTCAGCCAATAAGAGATTTCGTTCTTTGGCATAAGCGTGCCGAGTCGGAGCCGAGGATCGGCTCCGAACCCATCAGTCAGAATGTAGGCGAGATAGGATCACATAACATCAGGTGTGTTGTGAAATACTGGGTGCAACCAAAAATACATTATTTTTGTGGAAAAGTACATTTAATTAATAAACTGGCAGGCACCAAACCACGGCAGATAAAAGCAAAAAAACTTTATTTACAACAAATAAAAGGTGAGAGCTTTCACAGCCAAAGCTGCTTCATCAGACAGTAAGTACAATCATGCACTGTTTTTTAAATACATCCTATCCAATGGTATTCACATTTCAATTAATTACATAATAGTTAAATTATTCACACCATAGCCTAAAGGGCAACATAGCATTGTAAGAGCATCTAAAAATTCCATATACAAAATACATTCACCTACTTAAAGGTCTGTTAGTTAATACAGGTTTAATAGACATCTTGTCATTCAGTCCCTTTTCATTGCACGCATCTGAATGATCCACTCTAATTCTTTTGTCTCAACCTTATTTCTAGCAGAACCCCCCCATTAGATATATCACATAGCTTTAAGTTTATGGTTACTGCATTGGTACATTTAGGCAATGGGAGGGTCTGTTACAAATAAGGTTATTCTCATAAGATACTTTTTATAGGATATCTGCTAAAGTAAGAATTAGATAAAGGAATAATTTAAGAATTCTTTCCGTGAATGTTAATAGTATGAAAAATATTACTAAAAGGATATAAATTTTACAATGGTGTAATTAAAGTGACTTTGACAATTATTTTGGCTACAAGGATTTTGACACAGGAAGAAAGACCAGAGACAGAAAAAATATGGGTTGGAGAAATAATATGGAACATAGGGAATGCACACTGTTCAGGAATAGCAATTATCTGTAGAAAAGTAGTAAAAATCCTGGATATTATATTAGCTGAAATGGGAAGAACAAGTATTATAGATATAAGATGACAGGAAAAAAGTGTACAGAATAATTGCTATATATGTATATGTAACTAGTAAAGAAGGGGAGAATTTATTTCAGAAAATATTGTATTACGTGTTTGTAAACATGGATATAATTACAGGAGAAAAGAGGAAAGGATGTTAATAAACAATATGGAAGGAATTAAATGAGGAAAAATAACTATATGGAATAAAAAACATGGACTTACAGAAGAGTTGCTATAAAAACTGAAAAAGACTTTTTGGTATTAGAGAGAATACTCAGATCATCTGGTAATACTGCTGGAAATATATCATGATAAAGAGTATATAAAGATAGGAAAAGGTATAAACAGAATCAATGATAAGGAATGGAATGAAAAAGGAAAGAAAGCTATTAAGCAGTTATAGAAGGAACACATTACCATGAAAGGATTTTTTATGTCAACTGGTCAGAATGGTGGCTTGCTTTTAAAAGAAAATATACAGAAGGTTATTTATCCAGGAAAAATAAAGAAAACAAAAAGAAAAACAGGAATATAATAAAATATATAAAGATGCAATGAATGACTTAGAAAACAATAGAGATGATTATGAGAAAGTATGAGAAAAGTAAAGAATTATTGCATAAAACAAAAAGTATTTTTTACAAGGGAGAAAATTAGTTTCACCTTATTTAAGTAAGATAGTAAAGGAGGATAGTAGTAGATAAAGAAGGTGATTTTAAGAAAAGTTAGTAACAAATTATGGAAATTGTAAGTTATGTAGAACAGGAGTTTAGTTTAAAAAAAGAACTATGATATAAAAAAATGGGAAGTATTTTTTTAAAGAAGAAGAAAATAAAAGATAACTTGGAGAAGCGATTACAGTATATGAATTAGAAAAGGTATTTAAACAGTTAAATGTAGAATCAGCATCAGGCCCAGATGGTATTGGGTTTGAAATGCATAAAAATCTAGAAAAGTGGCAGAAAAACTATTTAATATGTGTATTTAATGAATGGTTAAATGAAAGATTAAAATATAAGGAGCTGCGTAGAGGAGTATTACATTTTTTACTGAAAAAGGCTGAAAGAAAAGATAAACATTGGAGACAAATAGTTCTAAATAATACAAACTATAAGATGTTTACGAAAATAATAAAAAGGAGATTTGAAAATATGTAATACATAATAAAGAAAAGTGTATACAGCATAAAAGGAAAAAGATGGCAAGAACTATTAACTATAGTGAGAAATCATGGATAATATAAATAAAAAGAAAGAAGATATAAAACTTATGGTACGTGATATTAATAAGGCATTTCATTCAGGACTGTGGAAAATAATGGACACGTACAATATTAATAATGAAGTTAAGCAAGTGTGTAGAACTGCTTATAAGCATAAGTAAGGATTTCAATTAATGGATGGACAAGTAAAGAAATAAATATGAATAATTGTATAAGACAAGGATGTCCTATAAGTAGTATTTTATTTATTTTGGTTATGTATACAGTAGTCCGAAAGGTGAATCAAGAAATGAAGAATGCAAATTATGAAATTCAAACAAAGTGGAAATTCCAGTTATGATATCTTATGCAGATTACATTATTATAGCAACTAAAAATAAAGAATGGACGAGAGAGGTTAATTTTTATTTACTTGAAAGTTTAAGGAAAGAGGTATGATACTTAAAGAAAAGGATTGGGTGATACAATATAAATAGCAGGGATACTTTTTTTAATGATGGAAATGTCTGTTTTAGGGATACGTTCTGATAAAGAAGATTATAAGAAGGGGTGTGAATCAATAATAAAGGAAATAAAAGATATTTTATATTATGGAAAATGTACAAATTAGCATAAAAGAAAAAGTGTATTTGATTAATTCAGTTATATAAGAAAAGACAGCATATCTGTCCAGTGTCATAATGATTCCTACAGGATATAAAAAAAAAAAGATTAAAAATATGTTTTCCTTTGTATGGAGATCAAGACTAAACCCTATTAACAGGGGTGTTTTATATATGAACAAGGAAAGAGGAGGATTAGGTATAATAAATCAAGTAGTTTATGCTGCATGATTAAATTTATATACGGTATTGAAATAGTTAAATAAAAAATGATAAATTAGTGATATATGTATTGAAGTACAAGTATAAGAAGTGTTGGGAAAACAAACAACAAAAGAACAAAAGAATATTTAAATGAAGAAATAGATAATTACCAACAAAATATAAGAATGTGGAAACTAAAAATTGAAGTAGAAGATAGAAAGGTATGATACAATAATATTATGAAAAAAATATTATTGTATTAATCCATGTGAAACTATCTCAGCAATAAAGATTAAAGCAATTAAAGTAATAAATAAGTGGTGTATATATAATGTAAATGTCAATATTTTTTCTGGAGATTGGGAATAAAGAAATGACCTGTTAAGGCAAACATGTCTTATAAAAAGAAAGATGAGATAAGATATCTGTACTGTGGAGAAGAAGAACAGACATTTTCTTTTAATATGAGAGATTTAAAAAGTTATAGAATAAATTATGTACAGAAAATGTTTTTGGAAATATAAACAATTATGAAGATATAAAAGTCATAATTGGATATGAATATTATGCAGACAAGAATTTGAACACACATTTAGATTAAGTATTTTATGAAATTTGGGTGATTCAGAAAGAAATTATGTTCAATGGAATTGTCATTAATACTAAAGAAAATCAGATTACTGTATGGAAAAAGGAGTGGGAAATCAACATTGAAATGGCAAGCTTTGATGTACAATGTTTGAAAATGAATTAAAATGGTTGTGTGTGTGTGTGTATATATATATATATATATATATGTATATGTATATATATGTGTGTGTGCGTGTGTGTGTGTGTGTATGTATATATATATATATATATATATATATATATATATATATATATATATATATATATATATCTATATATCTATATATATCTATAAAGGACCTCTAGTCTGTTCAATAGGTGCCATGGGATCTTTTACATCCATCTGAGCTACCCCTATTTCAGGACGAATGGACATCGATTTAACATCTCATCCAAAGAATGATGTACTGCAGTGTTAGTAATGAATATCTCTGGTGTGGGAGCAGAACTCACAGCATTCTGTATCAAAGGCATGTGCACTGCTTGTTGCACCACTGACACTACCTGAGATGAATCTATGATTTTCTGCCTTAAAGTCTCATGCAATAAGGCTTAGCATAATCAGACTATCTGTTCAGAGGAAGGTGGCAGGGGATGCAGCATGCATCACTGTGACTGCATTGGAGGTATCAAAGGTAAATTTAGCTACTTGCAAGTTAATGGTAGAAGTGGTCATGATACAACTTTGCCACTTTCTCTCTCTCTCTCTCCCTGAAGAATCTTACAGAAGGTCTGCTTTATCTGATGACTGTGCAAACAAAGAAATTTAAAAGAAGATCAGGTGTGGCATACAATTCAACCAGTAGAGCCCCAGATTGGCAGTTCCACAGACTATGTTAACCTACATGTTTATTGTGCAAGGTCCTCTCAAGAAGGGGAATCCAGATGCCAAAACTATCTGGACTTAGTTTAGAGCCCAACTTAAGGTCCATACAGCACAAGGGGAAGTGGTGTACATCACGGAGTGAGGTAAGGAGCCTGCAACGATAGTCAGCAGAAGATTGTGTCATTTGTTATGTTGGAACTGGAGGCCATATACAACTAAGTGTTCTTAAATGCATAAATGGTCATTTAGTGCCTAGCTATAAAGGAAAATAAAATTAAAAAGCAACACATGGATGTACCATGAACAGCAGGCCACAGAGCAGATCCTTCAAGAACTGATGCTCAGGAGGAGAATTTATCCAACTGGTGAATGAGAAATAGTTAATTTAGTAAAACAGAGAAGCTGAGGATAAATATAGAACTTTCTGGCAACAGAATTAAACTGTGCCTTTCTTTTAGGGCACCAACACAAGAACTCAATACCACTATAAGCAGGCCCTTGACAGGCGTACACTGTGTGGGAGATTCATTGAACTGACTAACCTGGAATCTACTACCAAAATTGGTGCTGGGACATGAAATCCTTGTAGGGACTCGTGCAGGTTTAGACATCAGCAATGCCAGGTCTTGAAAGTTGACCTTTATAAGGAGAAAAAAAACACAGAGTACAAAGAAAAAAAGTCTCTAAGAAGACAGGTATTGATTCCTGATCCCTTACACTATCTGCATGTCCTTTGTCCAGAAAAATTCTGAATGATCCCTTCAGCAATGTTCCTTCCTCAGCTCTTCTACTGAATCCACCTGGACAACATGACGAGCAATTAGGAAGTAATGCCTCAGATGGCCTCAGTCTTCATTGACTACGTTGGGTCTCTAACACTTGCTGCAGATGTCAATATGCAAGAGTCCTAGGTAATAAGACACCAAACACTGATGGCCCTGCTTTGGTACTTGGTGACCACACAGGCACTTAATGACTTAAATGGCTCACCCTAGGCTTCTCTGTTGACATCATATGTGGGTAGTAGTTTGTTACAAGGATGTTTGCTACATGTGGAGGCAAACTGGATGTGCTACTGAAAGCAAGCCCAATTACTAACTTAAAGGATGATTGCAAACTCCACATGAGGTGTGAGACATCTTTGTTGCCAAAAAAAGTTTGAAAGCTGCAGCCAAATGGGGAAGTTGGTGAGTATCTGAAGGTGTGGCTGATAAAAGAACATTGTATATGTCACTGCATCACAGTATGAACTAAATTAAAACTTTTTTTTTTAATCTTAGTTTTACTTACCAAAATGCGGTTCTGTTTTTGATGAAATACATCAGGTAAATCTTCCCAGTTTTCTAATGTTATGTCCATAGGAATAAAATTACAGTTTAAAGGCTTTCCATCCTAGTATTCACAAAAGAGAAAATTTCAGAGATTTAGAAAACTGCCACAATCGTTTAAAGTAAAAGCAAAATCAATTTAAATCAGGAACAGCAATGTTTGTAATAGTTTACACAAGCATATTCTTTAAAGCACAATGACTTAAGACTGTTAAAATTTATCTGAAAAATAGCTGCTCTCAGTGATCATAAAATAATTAAAATACAACTGGTCCTTTAGTACTATTATCAGAAAAAAAAATCAGTGAAGAGAAGGAAATGTACCATTCAGGAAGAAGAAAAAGATGTGGACCACAGAGCTTGTATTGACAGTCCCCCATCTGCTCTATAGCTGTATATTATGATTGTAGAAAGCAGCTACCTCACAAACCCCACCAATGAGCTGACATATACTAATATTCTGCTATATTTATTCCATGCAGACTCTGAGCTCTGCTAGTCCTCTCAGCCAGTTTCATGACAAATACTACCGCTTTACTAGAAACAGCATCTTCTTATGATCATCTCACAATCACTATGCCAGCAAACTAAATGCTTTCTAGTTTAATGCATCATTTCAAACATTTTCTCTTACATTTTGCAAATGTTCAGAAGAGAAATTTAAGGTTTCTTTCAAACTGCAAATATGGGTTTTTTTCTTTCCTTTCTGATGTGCACAAGCAAGGGTCCTTCTGTTTCCTTTTCAAATGGGCTTTCATTTTTAATCCTGGACCACTTTATATTCGTTTCATTGGACTTCCCTCCCCATTCATTTCTTAAGGTGTGGCCATCACAACAAAGTGTCACCAATGTCAATGGCTCAAAAGACAGCACACTTGCCTTTAGTGCTGGAAGATCAGATATCTACAGGTTCTGTTCCCACGCCAGGTGCTTGGATTCATTTTGCAATAGTAATACTGCTGCCCTTCAGATGACATGTTAAACTGAGGTCTCATCTACTAGAAAGAATAGTTGTGTAAAATCTTACCATAACCACAGATGTCCTTCTCTAATATATGCTGCAGTATCCATAACATGAGGAGAGTCCACCTCCAGTTGACTCGTACGTCCGGCCTTTTTACCAAAGTTAAATGCTACTGCGAAGGTACGTGCATCGGCCCTTATCATTCAATGTACGTCAGCCATAAATGGACGTCGGGTATAAAGCGGACATCACCATGCACCTACCTCAGAACTGAATGCCGCCAAGCACCAGCCTGAAGGAAGTGAGTCTCCAGAAGTCAGGCAAGCATCGGGGGAAGGCAGGGGGGAACTATACTGCAGCATATAGAAGAGAAGCATAGCCATAGTTATGGTAAGATTTTACACAACTGTTCTATGTCCTTCTATTCATATGCTGCAGTATCCACTACATGGGGGAGAATGCTAAAGCTCATGCAACAGAAGGATTGGGAGGAGGAACAGAGACATTTTCCATAAATCCATGCAGAATAGCCCTGGCAAATCCTGCTCTGGACCGGGAAATGGTATTCAATTTGTAATGTTTGGTGAAGATGTGAACAGATAACCATGTAGCTGCCTCCAAAATGGAATGTATCCAAACCTTTAAAGAAAGCCCCAGATGAAGACACAGCCCTGGTGGAGTGTGCCTTAACTGGAAAGGGGAGATTTTTCCCATTGACTGTGTAGCAGAAGGTAATGGCTCTAGAAATCCAAGAAGAAACAGTTTGATGGGAAATGAATAGCCTGTCCGACTTATGGATGTGCTTGGTCTTAGCCAAATAATATCTGAACTGTCTGTGCACATCCAAGAGTGGATAATCCTTTCACTAGGGGATTGTGGTGAAGGAAAGAAGGTAGGGAGATTGATGGCCTTATTCAAGGATAGCTCATTCACTAACCTTGGGCATAAAGGTTGGGTTGGTACGAGGGCAAACCTTATCCTGATGGAAAACTGTGAAAGGGGTTAATGCCATTAGGGCCTGCAGTTTCGAGACCCATCTGGCTGAGGTGATAGCAAACAGGAGGACAGTTTTCCATGTGCAGTGTTGTAGAGAACAGTCCTTAGTTTGTTTGAAGGGAGCTAAAGTAAGCTTTTCTAACACAAAATTTAGATCCCAAAGGGGAGGGATAGGTTTCCTTGGAGGTCTGATGTGTAGAACCCATTTCATAGAAAGTTTGACTTCCAACCTGGAAGCCAGGGGAAGAGTCAAGGTAAACTTGCTGAGATGTCAGATAAATGAGCCCTGATGGAAGAATACGACAAGCCACTTTTCATCAATTCACACAGATAAGACATGACCACTGGTGGCTCTGAAGATAGTGGTTGTAAGCTATATTTCAGACACCAGACAGAAAACCTCTTCCATTTGGATAAATAGGATTTTCTGGTAGTGGCTTTTCTGGCCTACTGCACAACTTGTAGCAGATCCTCGATGTAAAGGTCTCTAAAGGAAATCAAAGCCCTATCACCCACAGGGTTAAATTCAGGGTGGATATCTGAGGATGTATGAGAGTTCACTTTTCCTGTGTGATTAAGTTCATCCTGAGGGGTAACTTGTGGTGACTGCCCTTGGCTAGATGATAGAGAAGGGGGAACCAGTGCTGTCTTGGCCAAAAGGGGGTCACCAACAAGATTTTTGTTTTCTCTCTCTAAATTTTTCAGTAGAACTTTCAAAAGAGGGAAGGGGGGATACATATGCAAACATCCTCTTCTAAGGAAAATAAACAGCATCCACCTTCCAAGCCCCAGGGGTGTGTTTCCTGGTGCAGAATTTGGGAAGCTGTCTGTTCATGAGGGAGACAAACAGGTGTACCTGAGGAGTACCCCATCGATGGACCAGGGCCAAGAACACATCCCTGTGTAACATACATTTGTGGGATTGAGTCATGGACCTGCTTAGTGAGTCTGCCATCACATTTGAGCTGAGGGGCTGTAGACTGCTAGGAGAGAAACTTGGCTCTGCTGAGAAATCTCCAATGAATACAGAGCCAATCTGCAAAGGATGTAGGGCCGTGTCCCCTCCCTGCTTGCTGATGTACCAGAGGACAGTTGCATTGTCTGTGTACCATGTCAGCACTCCTGGTAACACTTGGGGCTTGAATATTTGTAGTGCAAAAATCAAGGCCCTCATTTCCTGATGATGATATGCTCCCTCAGTTGGGAGGGGGTCTCACTCTCCAGTTCCCCAAGGTCCCCCCCCCCCCAGCCCATGTCTGATGCGTCTGTGTACAGATCCTGGTTGGGGGATAGGTGTTGGAGAGGAAGGGGTGGATTTTTTGAAATCTGTGAAATCCACCACTTTAGTTATTTTGTTAAACAGGTAATGAGGGGACCACAAACTCTAAAGGATGAAGGTGTTGTTTACAGACTGTTCTCAGGATCCACTGAAATTTCACCATGTGTAGCTTTGCCAGGGGTACGATGGGGATGGTGGAGGCCATGAATCCCAGGAGTCTCAAGAACTCCCTGGCTGACAGACTGTAGTGGAATCAGTCCTTGAAAGTAAGTCATGAGGGTCAGAATTTTGTCTGGGGCAGACAGGCCATAATGTGGGCTGTGAGTATCCTGCAACTGAGGAATACATGGTCCTGTGATGGGGTCAGAGAGGATTTGTGTGAATTTATCATGAACCCCAAACCCTTTAGCAGGGGCATAATGTAGTTTACGTGCTCTTGTACCAACCATGGGGATGAAGCCTGAATGAAGAGATCGTCCAAGTAAGGGAAGATCCGAATACCCTGCATTGTGCAAAAGGCTATGACAGGGGCCAAGCATTTTGTGAATACTCTGGTGGCCATAGAAAGACCAAATGGCAAAGCACAGAATTGAAAATGCGAAGAACCCACACAGAAATGAAGGAATTTCCTGAAGAGCAGATGGACAGGGATGTGCAGGTAGGCATCTTTTATGTCCAAGGACACCATGTAAGCCTATGGGAGAAACAGGGGAAGGAGTGTAGGAAGAGGCAGCATGTCAAAGGAAGGCACCTCGAGAAAGGTATTTAGATGAGCTAGGTCTAAGATAGGCCTCCAATGACCTTCTTTCCTGGGGACTAGAAACATTCTGGAATAGAATCCTTTTCCCCCTTAGATCTGGAGGCACCTCTTGAATGGTGCCCTGGGATAGCAGTGAATGCAGAACTAGAGGAAAGAAGGCCATTTGGTCTGGGGGGAGGGTGGTTGAGGAATACCTTGAAAGGATGGTCTGGATTCACAGGTCATGGAATAACCTTGTTTGATAATGGTTAGGACTCAAGAGTCCTGGGTAATCCATTTTCAAGCTGGGAGGGACAGTGATAGGCGAAAAGAGAGAGGGGTAGATGGGTTTAGGGCCTGGTAGTCATATATTACCAGGGTTTTGCCTGAAAGGGCTGCTTTTGTGTAGGAATAGAAGGAGAGGATCTGGAGGCGGCTGCTTTCTGGTATCTTTTCTACCTTTAGAAGAGATGTGTTTAGAAGGCTTTCTCACAAAGGTAGTCTTGACTGGGTAGTTTATCTGGAAGCGGGGAACAGGGGACACAAAGATGTGCCTAAGATCTTGTAATTCTTTGCCCTTTTCCTGCAGGGCCTTGAAGAGTTCAGCACCTGCAGAACCAAATAAGGAATTGTTAGGTAAGGGTGCGTCCATAAGCTTTGCTTTAATATCATCTGGCAAAGGTTGCAACCTGAGCCAAGAATATCTTCTTAGGATTGACCTTAATACAGCCACCCTGGCAGAGGCATCCACTGCATTGTAACTACATTTTATTGGAGTGTCTGGCTACCCGCCTGCAGGATTTAAGAAGGCTAGCTATTTTGGACTTGTAAGGGCAGTTTGGTAATTCTTCATCTTGCTTGACAGCATCTGTCAACAGAACCAAGGAATACTTGCCATAAGAGTTTGATAGTTAGTGGCCCTAACAGCCAAGGTGGCAGAAGTATAAACTTTTTTGTTCAACCCCTCCATAATCCTACTTTCCTTATCAGAGGGAAGCAAAGAAGTGGAGGGTAGCAATTTGGAAGGTTTGTCAGCAGCCACAGAAATGGTGGATGGGTCAGCTGATAGAGCCTTGAAGAGGAACTCAGCATCCTCAGGCACTTTGCAGAATCTGTCAGGGCATTCAGGTGCAGGAGGTTGGGAGTCTGGGGATTTAGAAGCAGTGAAAAAGAAATCCAAAAAAGCAGGCTGAACAGGGGGGACTGCAGATGGATTAAGAGACTCCATTAGTAAAAGATCATAATATCCCTTTTGTGTCTCAGAGACCTGACTGCAATCCCATTTGAAGTAATCTTCCATTTGCACAATGATCTCCCCAAAAGTGATATCTTCCCCAGGCCTTTTCCTAGGTGTGGAGAGAGAAGGGGCCTGGACAGGAACTAGTGTCTGACATAAGGCCATGAAGACATTAAAGAGGTCTTGGGTAAAGGCCTGCCAGTCAGGGACTTATTCGGAGGGAAGAGGTAGTTGAATCGGAGAAGTCTGTTTAGTTTTCTGTTTCTTCTTTTTTAGGAGCCTCTGACAAATGGTGAAGAGTAGGGGGGCCAGACGTCGGGCGACATTCCACAACATCCAAAAGAACGTCTTCCTGGATCACAATTTGCGTGACCCCACACGGGCCTTCGGAAATAAGCTGTGGTTCCCCCCTGGTGTCCGGGTTGGACACATGCAGGTCCCTCGGGGACATGCTGGCAATCTCCCTAATGGCTTCCGCCACAGTACCTGTCAGTGGAGGTTCTGCGTTTTTCAGTGTGGTCTACTGGCCTCAGAAGGAACACCCGGAGAAGAGAAAGCAGACGTAGTTTCAGGCCCCAGTTTCCTGGCCTTCTTGTATTGTGGCTCTTCCAAAGGTCACGATGTCGGATCCATATCCTGTGCAAGGTACGTGATGCAAGTCTTTATGTGGAATCTGCCTTCCACACCAACACTTGCCCTTACTAGCTGACATTAACTCACAAGAAACACAGCTGCAAAAAAAGTAACAAAAAACTCCTATGAGGTACTTATCTGAGCACGAGTCAACTTTCTCAAGCGAGAGACAACTGGAGCTGGTAGTTAAATAGGTGGCAGAGAAGTTCTGGGGTAGGTGCATGCTGATATCCGCTTTATACAAGATGTCCATTTATGGCCGATGTATGTGGTAAATGGAGCTAGGAAGGGCCACTACATATAAAGGCCTGTAGGTAAAAATATATATCTTAATTATCTATTAGATGTGTTTGGTGCCTTTTCACTTTACTTGGAAATGAAAGCTATTTACTTACCATAACAATGGATCTGTAAAAAGCAGATGTCGCTTTGGTAACTGTTATGATGGCATTTGAAAGCATTAGGACTGCACGGCTGATAAATCTTTCTCAAACTGCTTGACTCCTTTCTTGCCAGCAGAAAGAGGGAGGCTGAGCCCTGAATGGACTAAGCTAGGAACTACAAAACATAAATGTCCAGACCCTGGCATAAAAGAAATGCCAAAAAAACAAGGGAATGGATAGAGGGAGTGGCTAATGCAGCAGTTATCATTCGAACATCTACTGTTGTGGTACTTTCAACTTGCTGTACTACGCTCATCATATTGATCACTGCTGCTAGCTCCTAGGGAAAAAATGTGCTATTCCAAAAGACATACAACACAAGCACACCAAACAAACAGCAATCCACACACATACACCTAAAATCTTACACCTAACCCTACACTAAACTACACACACACCACTATCCATTTACCTTAACCCAAACCTTAACCCTAACGTCCGTCACTATCGCACACTCACCTCACCTGCGCCCTAACCCTAACTCACCTACCCCACCCTAACCCTCACGTCCACACAATCGCACAAATACCTAACCCGCACACTAACTAACGTAACCCACACTCAATCGCACACTTACCTGAACCCAACCCGTAACTTTCCACCACAGCGCTGAATATACCGAAGCAACAGAAACGGACAACCAAATTCTTTCCCTAGGAAAAAATTAGTTTTTTTGTTGCTTCGATATTTTCACCTTTCGCTAAATAGGGTTCGATATTAGAACATTCGAAGTTTTGAAACTTCAATGTTCTAATATAAACCCGTAGCTTCAGCTGTATGGGTATACTAGCTAACTACATCTGGGAGGTGGAAGGAGAAGAGTCCAGAAACCCTGGAGAATAGTTCTAGCAAAGCTTGAATGCTTATAGACCTTTCTAAAAGTATTACAAAGTAGCTTCTAGGACATTTCTAGAATCCAACCCTTTCCAAAAAGCCATCCTTTGTAGAGATGGTCTAGACACTGCCTAGAATAGGTTCATTAGTGTGTACTAGGCTAATGGTCTTGGAGCCTTTACAAGCCTAGCCCATAGCATTGCTCTGGCATTGTGCCACCCAACCTTATTTCCCAGTGCCTCTGTCAAGCAGAGCCAATGGAGTGATCCCCAGGGTGTATTTTCTATTTTCCATCTACTCATCAAGATTTCTCTTGAAGAGGGCCAGTGAGGTGCTCTGTTTGACATGGATGGGAAGTCTATTCCATAGCATGGGCAGTCTCTGGGTTATGAACCTGTCCCTCCAGCATGTTCTGGTGATTGTGGTAATGAGGTTGAGGTCTCTGGAGCATGTGGTGCAGAGGGACTGGGATTTCTTTAGATGTAGCATTTCTAACAGAGCTGGGTCAGACATGACTTTGTAAGTCAAGCAGAGATCACCTTAAATAAGCGATATGAGACAGAGAATAGTTGAAGTTTTTTGCTTCCGTCCATATAGGACAACTGTTTAAGGCCTAGGATCATCTTTGTGAGGTACTTTTGTGGCCTCTCCAGTTGTTGCAGGTGTCTAGTGAGGTACATGCCAAATGGGGCACTGTATTCGATGATTGGCTTAATGAGGGAAGAGTACAGTGAGACAATGACCTCTTTCTTCCTGGATGCAAAACCCTTAGTAATGAGATGTGCCACATAGAAGGACTTTCTGACCACAGTGGCAATGTGGTGGTCAATAGAGAGGTTGCGTTCAACCTGTGTTCCCAGATCTCTTATAATGCATTCTGTGTTCAGTGGACTACCATCGATGTGGTAATTCATGGGAACTGGGTTTTTCCCAAAGGGGATGATGACACATTTTTTGGCATTGAGCTTAAGGCCATGGTTCTGACACCAGTCGGTGGTCTCAGTGAGGACTTTCTGTAGGATGTCAACATCACTTGGGGAGTTAATAGCAGCTCCCAACTTGCAATCATCTGCGAACTATGCCAGCCAGAGTCCCTTCATGTTGGCCTGGACTTCAGAGAAGTAGATACCAAACAGAAGAGGACCCAGGACTGAACCCTGTGGGACTCCACTCATGACTCGTTGGCAGTGTGACTTGGAGTCAGCTACTTTCACACTGTTGGTTCTATCTGTGAGCCAGTTTGCAACCCTCCTAGTGATATAGGCGTTGATGCCTAGCTTAGTGAGTTTTTTCTATGATTCCTGAGTGGGGAATGGTATCAAAGCCCTTGGCCAGATTAAAGTAGGCTGTATGAACCACCTTGCCTTCATCCAAAGCTCTGGTGACTGACTCAAAGAAGTTGACCAGGTTGAGCAGGCATGATCTATCCTTCACAAATCCAAACTGTGTGGGATCCAGAGTTTGGAGATTCCCTATATCCTTGTTTATTAGGTCCATGATGATGCGTTCCATAGCTTTGCATATCAGACTTGTCAGGCTAAAGGGGGTGATAGTTCCCAGGGTCTGTAGTTGCTTCTCGGTTGTGGACAGGGATAACTGTAGCAGTGCGCCATTCTGTAGGGACAAAGACTGAGGTGAGGCTGTGATTTAACAGGGCACACAGGTGTGGTGCTAGTTCACTCTGTAGTTCATGTAGAACACAGCCAGGTATATTGTCAGGTCCCATAGAAGCTGTATTCTTGGCCTTGGACAGTGCTGTTTTAACCTGTGCAGCAGTAATACTGGGTGCCTGGCAATCTACTGGTATTGTGATTGGTCCTTTGGGGAGGCAGAGAAGGATAAAGTTGGCACTGAATCTGTCAGCCAGTATACTGGCAATATCTGTTGGCATGGTATAGGAGGTACCATTGTGCAGTAGCTCAGAGCAAATCTGGGTATTGCCGTGGAGATTCTTTACATAACTATAGAAGGCCTTGTGGTTGTCTTTACTATCTGCTGCAATTCTGTTTTCATAGCTAGCTTTAGAGGATTTGATGAGGGATCTCAACTTTTTGTTAGGCTGATGAGGGAGTTTTTCCAGTCTTGGGACTTCACCTTATTCCGCATCAGCTGCTTCCTTCTGTTGTAGAGTTTGTTTATGGCAGGGGACCACAGGATTGGCTTCCTTTTTTGGAGGAGAGCGTCTTGGTTATATTGGGTATGGCGAGATCCATGCATTTTTGTAAGTGTTTGTACAGTGCACTGGTGTATGATTCGGCGGTCATGCAACTATTCTCCATTTGCGTGGGTGCCGTGAAGTTAGCCACCTCTATTTTTAGGAGCCCAAAGTTAGCTTTGAAGAAGTTTTTCATGGAGAAGTTTTCCATGGTGGTTACCTTTGCAATCTTGTTAAGAGGGACAGGATCCACAAAAGTAGAACCTGAAGGAGTGCTATACAGCTCCCAGACTGCTAGTATTAAATGTTCTAAATGCACCACGGAGCTGACAAATTTAAATGTTCCAATTCATAAATATATCACACTTTTTTATTAATGAAAAACCAAAATGGCATGAACGTTAAACACATACGTTTTTGTTTTAAAAACGTCATCAGATGTGGGCTCAAATGAATTTACAGAATATTTAAACTAGTTCAAATTCCACAAGAACCAATCATTTTATTCCGTTTAACATATTTAATTAACATTCAAAAAATCTCTTTAAATAAAATACTTTTTCTTAAAAAACCTGCCTAATATAAATAAAAGCACTGAATAAATAATAATTCCCTGACCATAAATTATTATTCAGTTTAAATTCTATTTTTGTGGATTTATTTGTTCTTTTTTGTGGAACGCTTGCAATTTTTTTGTGGTTTATAAGAGGGACAGGATACTTTCTGTGATAAAAAGATACAAACCATCACTGCTTGCTCTGGGGAAAAACATAAAAAGGACCAATTAAATACAGAAACTAGGCTTCAGACTAGGGTCTTTACCATACCCCTCAACAGGCATATAACTTTCTGGACAGAGGACCAACTGAGTGACCTGTAAGAATAATATGCAGCAATAATGGGATACCTTTGAGGGGGGCTAAAGGATAGCAGTAGTAGATGTAGTGAACATACAGCCAGGAACTAAAATAAGACAGGATTACAATAATAGCAGGTGAACGAATGCAATGGCTGTAGAGGTGGTCAGTGGGGACCACAGTCACAGGTAAGCTTCTGAGCAAATAAGTGAGACTCAGTGGATGAATAGATGCATGGAAGTTTAAAAACCTACTACAGAAAAACATGGGATATATATATATATATATATATATATATATATATATATGGGTTCACTTTATAACTTCGAAATACTGAAATGTCGAATTTCAGTATCTCGAAGCTATAAAGTCGAATGTTAGAAATAGCGAACGTTCATAATCGCGAATTTCATATATCTCGAATATATGTCAAATTTGCGGTTATGAAGTTGCGCTACGTAATGTCCAGGTTTGTGTTTTGGTGGTGCGAGGTGCCGTGTGTGGATGTAGGTGTTATGTCAGGTAAGTGAGTGTTTTGTAAGGGTTTTGAGTGGGAGTTAGAGTGTGTGTAAGGGATTGGAGAATGTGCGTGTGTGAGTGAGCTTTTGTGTTGTGTTTGTGCGATCTCGGAGTTAGTATATATATAAGTAGGGGAGTGTGGGGGTGCAGGGGGGCTTGCCCCCCTGCTTATGTGTGTGTGAGTTGTGTATGTGTGGTTTTTTTTTTGTTTATGTTGTGATGTGGGTGTTGTGTTGTATGTTTAGTGTAGTGTGTGCGGTGTTTTCGGTTATGTGGTTTCGCGGTTTTTGTTTGTCGGTGTTTTGTGGATTTGGTTTCATAGTCTCGAGATACTGAAATTCGATATTTCAGCATTTCGAGGTTATAAAGTGAATCTATATATATATATATATATATATATATATATATATATAGGCTCATACTAGGCTATCTGCCCTAGGGCATTTATAAGCCTAGCCAGAATGTGTTTGGCTTTCGCCACCCATTTTAAATTTATTTTGCTATGCCCTTTTTCGAGGTTAGTATACTGTGCCTCTGTCTAACAGTGACACAGAAGTGATACCCGGGGTAAACCTATGATCTCCCATCCACTCATCAAGATTCCTCTTGAAGAGAGTCAATGAGGGACTCTGCCTAACCTTTACTGGGATTTTATTCCAGAGTGAAGGGAGCCTCTGGGTTATGAATCTGTCCCTCCAGCATGTCCTATTTATTTCAGTGCTAAGGTTCAAGTCTCTCGAGCGCATAGCTCGATGGGATTTGGATTTTCTGAGGTGCAGCATGTCCATTAATTCCGGGTTGGTCATGGCTTTATACATCAGGCACAGATCGCCTCTGAACAGGCGGTATGCCACTGAGTAGAGCTGGAGTTTCTTTAACCGGGCAGCATATGGCATCTGTTTGAGCCCTTTGATCCTCTTGGTGAGGTACTTTTGGGGTCTTTCCAGTTGCTGTAGGTGTCTGGTAAGGTACATCCCAAAAGGGGCATTGTACTCAATTATGGGCCTGATGAGGGATGAGTAAAGAGGCACGATGACCTCCCCTGATCTAGATGTGAATCCCTTCATGATTAGGTGGGCTATATAAAATGTTTTTCTAACCACTTTGGCCACGTGGTTGTCAAATGAGAGATTGCTATCAACTTGGGTCCCCAGATCCCTAATTACTTCTTCTGTACTTAATGGATTACCACCTATGTGGTAATTTGTGGGCACTTTGTTTTTGCCAAAGGGGATGACTATACACTTTTTGGCATTTAGCTTGAGGCCATGGCTCTGGCACCAGTTGTCTGTTTCTATGAGGCCCTTTTAGAGGATGCTTGTGTCGGCAGGAGAGTCGATTATGGCGACCCTTTGCAGTCATCTGCGAACTTGGTCAGCCACAGTCCTTCCGTGTTGGCCTGTACCTCCGAGAAATATATACCGAACAAGAGAGTTCCCAGGACTAAGCCTTGTGGGACACCACTTGTAACTGGTTTGGAGTCTGACATGGCTCCAGCAATTCTAACCATGTGGGTTCTGTCCTTGAGCCAGTTTGCAATCCATCTAGTGACATAGGGGTTTATATTTAAGCTGGTGAGCTTATCTATAATGCCCGAGTGGGGTATTGTATCGAAGGCTTTTGCGAGGTCCAGGTAGGCTGTGTGGACCACCTTCCCCTCGTCAATCGCCTTGGTGACTGTTTCAAAGAAATCGACCAGGTTTAAGAGGCAGGATCTGCCCTTAACAAAGCCGAACTGGGTAGGATCCAGTGTCTGTAGGTCCCCAATATCTTTATTTATGAGGTCCATGATGATCCTTTCCATAGCTTTGCAGACCAAGCTAGTCAGGCTTATGGGGCAATAGTTTCCAGGATCCGTTGAGGCACCACCTTTATGGAGAGGGACCACTGTTGCTGTATGCCACTCTTTGGGCACATATCCTGTAGTAAGGCTGAGATTGAACAGTAGTTTTATGTTTGGGTTTAGCTCTTCTTGGAGTTCATGTAGGACGCAGCCTGGGACACTGTCTGGTCCCATTGATGCTGTGTTCTTTGCTTTGGAGAGGGCGGCTCTTACCTGAGCATCTGAGATATCGGGGAGGCAGCACTCTGCTGGGATAGATATTTGCCCTTTTGGTGGGGGGGGGGGGAGAGAAGTTTGTGCTGAACCTGTCAGCTAGGATGTTGGCAATGTCTGTGGGTTCAGTGTATTTTTTGTCATTTTGGACTAATTCTGAGCATATCTGGGAATTACCACCCAGGTTCCTAACATAACTAAAGAAAGCCTTGTGATTATCCTTAGTGTCCTGTGCAATTTTTCTCTCGAAGCTGGCCTTAGGCAATTTTATGAGTGCCCGTAGTTTTTTGCTAATACTGATCAGTGATGCCTTCCCTTTTTGGGATTTTGCTCTATCATTTAGTAGCTTCCTCCTTCTATTGTATAGTTTGTTTATGGCTGGGGTCCACCAGACAGGACGTCTGCCTTTGGAGGATTGGGTCTTGGTTTTATTTGGGATCTCATGATCCATGCATTCCTGAAGGTGTTCATAGAATGCGTTTATAAAGGATTCTGCGGTCTGGGCCGTATTTTCCACAGGCCTGGGGGCTTTGAAGGATTCCACCTCGGTTTTGAGGAGTGTGAAGTTTGCTTTAGAGAAGTTTTTCACTGTGGTTTTCTGGGCATGGGGTGGGGTCGGGATGTGAATATCCAGTGAGATTAGTTTATGGTCTGATCTTACCAGTGAGGGATACACTTCTGGTCTGGAGCATAGAGTCCCCATGTTGGTGATGATCAGGTCCAGTATGTTTTCCCCTCTTGTGGGAGTGGTAACAAGTTGTTCCATAGCATTTGAGTTTATAAATTCTAGGAACCTTTGGGCTAGGGTGTTAGAGCTAGAGTAATGCTCCCAGTCTATGTTTGGGTAGTTGAAGTCGCCCAGTATAATGGTGTTTGGAGAGACCTTCATATTTTTCAGTGTTCTCAGGAAGGCCGAGTGGGGTTCCTGGGTTTGGGAGAGTGGTCTGTAGCAGGCTATAAACTGGAAGGCAGTTTTACCCACTGTTAGTTGCACATGGATAGTCTCTGATGCTTCGTGCTTTGCCACCAACCTGGAGGTGTGGGTATCTTTGATGAATATCGATATTCCCCCTCCTTTTGTGGTTCGGTCCAAGTTTTGGGGCCGAAAAGCATGGTATGAGGTATAACCTGGTAGTGCTGGGGTGCTCTCGGGAGCCCTGAACCAGGTTTCTGTTACTGCACAGATATCGATGTTCTCCATGCTAAGGAGAGTTTCGAGTGCGTGCATCTTGAGGTTTAGACTTCTGGCATTGAGTAGCATTACTCTTAGTTTCTTATCCCTTGTGATACCTATGGAGGTGAGTTTGTCTTTTGAGCCTTGCCTAAAAAAGGCACTATGTGGGTAGCACGAGCCTTTGCCAATATCGCAAAGCCCAGGGGTGACAGGTGCAAGCCGTCCCTAGCGAAGCATCGTGGCTTGTCGAGCATATCATCCCAAGCTGACAGGCATTGGATCCCCTTTGAATGACACCAGTACTTAAGCCAATTGTTGAAATTGATCATCCTGTCTTCATATTGTGGCATCATTCTTGGTGAGGGTAAGATGCTACTCAAGGTCAGGGTCATACCGGCCTGGGCTACATGCTCAGAGAGCTCCTTTATGTCTCTTTTCGTGTAGTCCAGGGAGGTATGTCTCAGGTCATTCACACCAGCATGGACAATGACTTGAGTCATATTTGTACTTGCCTTGGAGTGACCTGAGTGCTTGTGTTATGTGGCGGATCCTAGCACCCGACAGGCTGCTCACCGTGACCCTCTCCTTGTTCAGCCTGGTGAGCGGGACGTCAGTGTGCCTGACGATAGAGTCACCTATTACAAGTGTATCAGGTGTGTTGTTTAGTCTTAAGGGCTGTGACTGTTCGGCACACTGGCTTTGTGAGATATGTGTTGCACGTGTTTTGTTTTGGGGTAGCGGTTGCTTGGGTGTCTGCTTTGGAGGTCTCTGCTGCTTAGGCAGATTTTTATTTAGAGCCTCCGAGTATGTTTTTGTATGATTATGTGTTTGGTTTGCTGTCGTGGTAGGTCTATGTGAGACTGGAATTGTAGTGAGTGTGGTTTCCTTCTCCTCCTGACTGGTTATGCCAGTACTGAGTTGAGAGAGCTTAGCCTCCAATTTGGATATATAGTTGCATCTCTCACGTGTTGGAATTTGTTGGGAGGAGGAGAGGGTTGTCTGTGTACATGAGGCAGTTGTAAGATTGCCTCAAGATTCCCAGATTCACCAGCTGGACCGGAGAGGAGATTGACAACTGACCTTTGGACATGCTAGAATAATATTGGGAATTCCTTAATAATTGAAAACAAGGGCCAGTGGGGAGTGAGGGTGTAGTGCTTTTAATTTTTAATGCTGACTTATATAATTGCTTTAGTGAGCAAGTGCCAGGTAACTTAAGTGCAATGTGTTACAGGTAACTTAAATGCAAAAACGACAAACAGTAACTTTCTTTCAAGTGAAACAAGGAAATAAGTACAGTAAGCAATGCAGATATCACTAGTGATCTACAGAAGCACTGAGAAGCCGCGTATTAGGTGGAATTAGCGTTCCAGGGAAATAACAAGCAAACAAACAACAAGCATATAAACAAAGCTAGATTCAGCAGGCCTTGATCTAGTCTATGCTACAGCAAACAAGGTGTACCAATTTTAGTAAGATACAGTTCAAATATTCAGGCACTATAAACCTTTAACCAGAAATTCCCAGCTCAGAAGGGCAGAGTCCAGCCTCTTCTCCCACAAGAGTGCAGACCATGAACCTTCTTAATGTAAAATAACTGGCCTGAAGCCCAAGTGCTTAAACCAGAACTAATACACTTTAAGAATAACAGACACTGGGCTCTCAATCAGCAGTTCCCAACTTAGAAGGATGAAAGCTACCTGTCCTGCCACCACAGTGCATGCCACAAACCTTCCTAATGTAAAACAACTGGTCTGAAGCCCAAGTGCTTAATCCAAAAGACTTATAATGATAGCTACACTTTAATCAAGTTACTACCAAGCAGTAATAAATACAAATGAATACTTTAGAGAATGCCTGGATTAGTGCTCAAGTTACACAAACAAAGCTAGATCCAACAGGCCCAAATCCAGTCTATGCCACAGCAAACAATATATATTAGTTCCCAAAGTATAATAGCTAATTGCGTACTCATAAGATTTCTGTTACCCCAGAAAATGGATATAAAGTGAAGGCTATACAGCTTGGCCCCATATATTCTTCTGACCATATGCCTACACATTTAGTTATGAGGTGTAAGAAGCTTTGGTGTTTCTCCACATATTTAATAGGAAGCCCAAAAAAGAAGTTATGTCTTACCATAACGTTCCATCTGTATTGTTGATCCTTGTTCAGTCATTATGTGTGGGTATCGGTTCCGACCTCGGAACCGAGCCGGCCATCTTCCAAGCTCGCGTCAGCTACAAACTCTTGAGCTAAAACTCTTACCCAGAATTCCCCTCTACCTGTTACCTCAGATTGAGTTTGCAAGTCAAAAGAAGGTAGAGGCTACCTCTTGTCAAATGACCTAAAAGAACCGGATGGTGAGATCCATTAGAAGCCACAGGCGGGGGAAGGAGGGAGGGTCGTAATGACTGAACGAGAATCAACAATACAGATGGAACGTTATGGTGAGACATGACTTCTTTATCTGATATTGTTAATCCTTGTTCATTGCTTACGTGTGGGACAGAGTCCCCAGCTACCTCTATTCCTGGGAGGGTCTCATGGAAGGACATTCCTGAGCACCACAGAACCAAAAGATGCTCTTCCCCTGGAGGCCAAATCCAATTTGTAATGATTGATGAAGGTATGAGGTGTAGCCCAAGTTGCAGCTGCAGAAATGTCATGTAAAGAGGCTCTGGCATGGAAGGCAGCAGAAGTTGCCACCGACCTTGTAGAATGAGCCTTTATGGTAGTAGGCAATGGAATATTACGTTGTGTATAAATCAAGGTCACACAGTCTTTCAACCATCTAGCCAATGTGACCTTAGCAACAGCACATCCTAATCTAGGTCCTGAATAGGCCAAAAATAACTGATCTGATTTACGAGAGGCCTTAATCCTGTTCAAGTAGAAGCAAATTTTCCTGTGAATATCTAGGGTATGTAGGCAATGCTCTTCTTTGTTTGAATAGTTGGGGAAAAAAACTGGCAATTCAATGATTTGATTGATTGTCACTTCAGAGATCACTTTTGGCAGAAAGGAAGGATTAGTTCTCAATGACACTCTATCTCTATGAAAAATCAAGTATGAACTCTTGATGCACAAGGCTTGAAGCTCAGAGATACGTCTGGCAGAAGTAATGGTGACCAAAAACAAGGTTTTCCATGACAAGTATTTGAGGTCGCAAGAAGAAGCTGGATCGAAATGTGGCATTGTCAAAGCTTGTAGAACTAATGACAGGTCCGATAGTTGAATAGGTTCTCTAAAAGGAGGTTTTAGATGATTCACACCTTTTATGAAGCTCTTGCATAATTTGTGTGACATAAGAGAGGAGTCTTGGACACCCTCATGGAAATTAGATATTGCAGCCAAATGAACTCTAATGGTAGAGGCCGATAGACCAGATTGAAATAGGTCGGCTAGATACTCCAGTACTATCGACACTGGTGCTGAAAAGGGATCTACCCGCTTTTCTTTCAGCCAAAAGGTAAATCTTTTCCACTTGCTTAGATAAGTAATTCTGGTGAAAGACTTATGAGATGCAATAAGAATGTCACGTACTTGCAAAGAAAGATCATTCTGCCTGGCAATCAAGGGAATTGGAGGAGCCAAGCTGTGAGCTTCAGGCTGTCCAAGTTGGGATGAATCAGATTCTGCGGATGGGAGATTAACCCCAGGGTTGGATGGAGAATCCATGGTTGATCTAGCAGGTGAGGTCAAAGGAAGGGGAATCAAATCTGACGAGGCCAATATGGTGCTATGAGGATCACTTTGCTCTTCAACCGGCGGGCTTTCTTCAGAAACTGGGGAATGAGGTGGAGAAGTGGAAATGCATAAAGTAGACCCGAGGGCCAATCGTGGACTAGAGCGTCCCTGGGTGACTGTCCCGGAGGGGGAATCAGGGCAAAGTAGTTGGTTGGGGATGCAAAGAGTTCGCAGCAAGGAAGACCCCTTATCTCCGCAGCTACCAAGGGATTCAGGGACCACTCGTGAGGTTGTAGAATGTACCTGCTGAGTCTGTCTGCTATCACGTTGGAACTCCCGGGAATGTGTGTTGCTAGAAGAAAACAGTTGGTAGCCATCACCCATTGCCATATCCTCATGGCCTCTCGACAGAGTGGGTAAGATTTGGTTCTGCCCTGTTTGTTGATGTACCAGACCACTGCCATGTTGTCTGATTGTATCGCAATAGTCCCAGACGGCAGCAGGGGATGGAATGCTTGCAACGCCAGAAGCACCGCCCTCAGCTCTAGAACATTTATATGCAGATGGGCCTCCAATTCGGACCAAGTACCTTAGACTGTCTGTCACTGACACAGCTCCCCCACCCCATCAGGGAGGCGTCTGTGGTCACTGTAGCCTTGGGCTGCTGGGGGGAAAAGGGGCGAGACCATTGTGATGGGTTGTGGGTCATCCACCAATTTAAATCCTGTTTGCACCTGTGAGTTACCCGAATCTTGGCTGAAAGAGGATACTGAAAAGGATACCATTGGGTGAGCAGTAGCCATTGTAGAATGGTGATGGAGGCTGCCATGGAACCCAACAGCTGTAGGATAGAGTGAGCTGTGGATTTCTCCCTTGAAAGAATTGGGATCAGTTGTTGCTTTATCCTTAGAATTCTGTGCTCTGGAATGGATGCTCTGCAATTCTTTGTATCCAAGATGACCCCTATGAATTCTGTGGACTGAGATGGGGTGAGATTGGGTTTCTGCCAGTTTATGGTTATGCCTAGCCTTTCTGCAGCGAGGAGAGAGTATGCCTGGGCTTCTTCCAATAGATGTCTGGTGAGGGCAGAGATGAGCCAGTCGCCTAGGTATAGAAACACCTGGAATCCTTGTAGTCGCAAGTGAGCTGTGACGACTGACATGCACTTTGTGATCACTCTGGGGGTTGTAGAGAGTCCGAAGGGCAGTACTCTGAACTGGTAGTGACTGGCTCCCACATGGAAATGCAGAAATCTTCTTGATGGCCTGTCCACTTTTATGTGGTAGTAAGCATCTTGAAGATCTACCGAGCACATCCAATCGTCTTTTTCCAAAAGCGGAAGGACAGACTGTATTGTGACCATCCGGAATTTTTGTACTCTTACAAACTTGTTCAATACAATGAGATCCAAAATTGGTCTCCAGTCCCCAGTTTTCTTTGGCATCAAAAATAATCTTGAGTAGAATCCGGATCCTATCTGGAGGGACTATATGGATGACTCTTTTTCTTAGCAGCTGTGATATCTCTAATGCTGCTTCTTCCCTTTGACTGGGTGGGGGGGGGGGGCAGGACAAAGATCGAAAAGAATATGATAACCTCTCGTTATTATCCTTTGTACCCAAGAGTCGGTGGTGACGGTTATCCAGGCAGAAGGGTACAAAGAGAAACTACCCTCAACCACCTCTAGAGAAAAACAGTTGGGCCGCTCTTCAGGAGCACTGGTAGGATTGGCCAGGAAGAGAGTCCCTGGAACCCTGGTTACACAGACCCCCTCTGCCCCGAAAAAGGCCTCTTCCCTGTGAGTTTCCCCCTCTGCCTCTAGGGTGGAACTCGGCCTGTGTGTCACGGAAAGGACCCTGGCACTTTTTGTACCATATCTTCCCACTCTTCTGGTTTCTGGAGAAAGCCCATTGAGGGGAAGAATAATGGACACCCACGGCATAAAGGTCTTACCGTCCTGTTCACATCTGGCCAGTGTGCTTTTAACCTTGGGTCCAAACAATGAAGAGGCTTCGATGGGAGTGTTGAGAAAGGAAATCTTGAAGGGTTCAGTGAAATTACATAAGCGCATCCAGGCGTGTCGTCTCAGAACCAAGCCTGAACTCGCAAGTCTAGCTGCTTCTTCTGATGCATGAGATATCAGGCGCATGGAGGAGTTAGATATAGATTCAGTGGTGGCCAGTTGAGAGGCCACTTTGTCACGGACCTCATCAGACACGGCACCAGCCAAAGTTTCAGAGAGCTCAGAAATTAAATCCCTTTGAAGCCTGGTAAAGTGTGCCATATAATTCAGGGGCCTGATTGCAAAGGTTGCTGATGCAAAAGTACACTTCCCTATTCTTTCCAGAGCCCGGGACTCTTTGTTGGGTGGATGGATAGTCTGGCTTTCTTCTTCCACCAGGTCCTTCTTAGTTGCGGCCGCCGCCACCAGAGCATCTACAAAAAGACCTTTGGACCAATGAGGGTCAGTAGCAGGAGGGGACAAAATTTTATCTGGCCTCTGGGGAATGTCCTCAACGGTGTCAGGAGCTTTCCACACACACTGCATGATGAGCCAGACCAGTTCGTTGGTAGGTGAAGTAACCCAGGAGGTAGGGGGCCGGGAGTGAAAGGCCTGCAGGAACACAGACTCTTCAGAGGTTAGGTTCGAGAGCTGCCAGTCTCCTCTATGATTAAGAATTTTGAGAGTATCACCAAAAGATAACTCAGATGGTGAGCAAGGGGACCCTTCCCCATCATCAAATTGTGTGTCTTCGGTAAGGTACTCCTCTGTGGAGTCCATGTGCTTCCTCTTCCATGAGCTTTTTCGATGAACTTCCTCAGAGGGAGAAGCTGGGGAAGACAACGCAAAAGGGGTTTCCTGTGGGAGTATATCATGAGGCCCTTGCGCCCAGTGTCCTCCAGGAGCGACTTGTGTACATTGTCGTACAGAGGAGGGCGGGGAGATTGATAGCACAGTATCGCCAGCCGACGCCAAAGCCTTCTCCATTAGTTGGAAGGCTGTTCCACCTGAAGAGGGGTGAGTGTCCAGGACAGGGGTCACCCCTCCCCTAAGTGGCTCAGCCTGCTGACTTGGAGTCCCTGGATGGCTGTGAAACACCAAATTATGTAAGTCACAGCTGACATCCTGGGTCATAGCAAAACTCTCCTGCCATGAAGGCAACTGCGGTTCCTTAGTAAGGTCCATAAAGGGAACCATAGAGGGGGAAGACTGTGCTATATCAAGGGGCTTCAAAGGCAATGAAGGAGGAGAATAAGTAGGGGTTTTTGGTAAAGGGTGATCACCTGCCAAGGAAGGATAGGTCCTGGGGGGAGGGATACCTCTGGCCAAAAGCACTTGATCCACAAGATGCAACATGTCGTGACCAGAGAGGCCTCTAGTGGATTTCACGGACACAGCTGAGGGAGAGTCAGGTCTATCCAAAGATGAGGCAAGCTCTTTGCCCACCTCACTGGTCTGCACTGAAAACAACGGGGCTGTAAGACTACAGGTTTCTGCACCGAGGAAATCATCGGTGCCGAAGTCATGGTCTGCACCGACGATAAGGTCGGTGCTGAAGTGGTTGTCGGCGCTGAGGCTGGAACCGAAAAAATCAGTGCCAATAACTGAATTGTTGGTGCTGAGAGGGTAGTCGGTGCCGGGTAAGTTGTCGGAGCCGATGTGGTAACAGTCTGCATCAACTGGATAATCAGTGCCGTTGGAGAAGTCTGAACTGAGGAGCCACTCGGTACCGATACGGTAAAGGACATGCTAGTCGGTGCCGAAATCACAGATGGCACCGATGGCCTCGGTGCCGAAGGTCTAGGCACCGAAAGCGCTGGAGCCAAAGAAGTCAGATCCGAAGTGGAAAGCTTAGCTTTCTTGGGTCTCGGTTGGTGGGAGTCCCCAGCAGGGGACGAAGGAAGAGACTTGGCCTTTGTATGTTCATCATTCTTTTTCTTATGGGATCTTGGAGGGATTGAAGCCTCTGACCCAGAAATAGCCTCTGAAAAGGGAGATTTAAGTAGCCCCTTCAATAACAATTTATTTTTCCTCTCAATTAATGTCCTGTCAGAGAAATTATTACAAATTCTACAGGGCGGGTCAACTGTTAAATGAGGCACACCCAAGCAATAGACACACAGGGAATGTGCATCTGAAGTAGGTAATTTATGGCCATAATCTGAACATCTCTTAAATCCTGGACTACCTTTTTTATCTGCCATGTTAAGAAAGAAGGAAAATCAGAAAAAATACCAGCAATGGTACAAGAAATACCCGAAGGTAAGGAGGAAAGGGGTTTACCAACGATGGTAAAAAAGAAATTACCTTGCAGTAAAGAGGAGGAAGGGGATTGAAAATATTCAAGAAGGGATAGTTGCTAAATGCGATAGAGAAAACTATCTAGTAACTTTTCTGAGAGAAAAAGTTGTTTTAGATTAGTATGACAAAAAATACTGTACTTAGCTCAAGAGAAGTAGCTTGACACGACCGAATGGCGATGAGGCAAAAGAAATCTGAGGTAACAGAGAGGGGAATTCTGGGTAAGAGTTTTAGCTCGAGAGTTTGCAGCTGACGTGAGCTTGGAAGATGGCTGGCTCGGTTCCGAGGTCGGAACCGATACCCACACGTAAGGAATGAACGAGGATTAACAATATCAGATCTTAACTTATGGCTTAAGGAAATACTGAAAGAGGCTACTGACAACTTGTCACAGATAAATGCAAGCAGCTGGGATAAATTTAAAGAGATGATAAAAAAGAAAGTAATTCAATATACTCAAAAGGTAAGATGATTAGAACATAACAGCTATGTTAAAGATGTGCATGTGATAAGGAAAAAACAGCAACGGGTGTTTAACCTTACAAACAAGGAAGAGGAGCAGGTGAAGAGTGCAATGGCAAAACTACAAAAATATACAGAACAGAAACTGTGCTTTCAAAGTCATACTATTAGAGGAATATATTTTGTGAACTCTACTAACATGATAAAGTCAAAGGTGGTCATGTTACGCAGCAGCAGGTGGACAGAATGACATGCTTAGTGAGGGATGAAGTGAGAGGCGAAATTCAAGAGATGACCAGAGAATATCAGAGATGATTAGGAAAAAAACGACAGACAATATGAGCCAAAACAGTCACATTTTTGGATAAAATTTGTATTCTAAAACTGTTCACATTTTAAGAAATATGAGAAGCAGTCAATACAGGCACTAAGAAAGTCTCTGGGCTCAGATAGAATATCAGAAAAAGAATATAGATAAACAGGTAAAGGGATGGAAGAAATATGGGTTGAGTCGATAAATTAGGTCTACAAGAGCAAGAAATTCCACATGCTTGGCAAGAAGCAGTTATAACGGTTATATTAAAAGAAGGGAAGAGCTCACTTTTATCCACTTCTTATAGTCTGATCTCAGTACTTAAAAACACAGTTATAAAGCATTTACGAGTCTTCTTTCTTATTCTTCTTCTTTCGGCTGCTCACGTTAGGGGTCGCCACAGCAGATCAACTGTTTCAATTTCTTCCTGTCCTCTGCATCTTGCTCTGTCACACCAACCACCTGGCATGTCCTCTCTCACCACATCCATAAACCTTATCTTTGGCCTCCCTCTTTTCCTGTTACCTGGCGGCTTCAGTCTTAGCATCTTTTTCCCAATATACTCTGCATCCCTCCTCAGCACATGTCCAAACCAATGTAATCTTGCCTCTCTGGCTTTGTCTCCAAACCTTCCAACCTGGGCTGAGCCTCTAATATACTTATTCCTAATCCTGTCCATCCTCGTCACACCCAGTGCAAATCTTAACATCTTCAACTCTGCCCCGTCAAGCTCTGACTCCTGCCTTTTTGTCAATGTCACCGTCTCCAACCCATATAATATAGCTGATCTCGCTACCCTCTTGTAGCCTTCCCTTTCACTCTTACTGGTACTTGTCTGTCACAAATCACTCCTGACACACTTCTCCACCCACTCCATCCTGCCTGTACTCTCTTCTTCACCTCTCTTCCACACTCACAATTACTCTGAACTGTTGATCCCAAGTATTTAAACTCATCCACCTTCGCCACCTCTACTCCCTGCATCCTCACCATTCCTCTATCCTACCTCTCATTCACACACATATATTTTGTCTTAGTCCTGCTGACCTTCATTCCTCTTCTCTCTAGAGCATATCTCCACCTCTCCAGGGTCTCCTCCACCTGTTCCTTACTCTCACTACAGATCACAATGTCATCTGCAAACATCATAGTCCACGGGGACTCCTGTCTGATCTCGTCTGTCAACTTGTCCATCACCATTGCAAATAAGAAAGGGCTCAGAGCTGATCCTTGATGTAATCCCACCTGCACCTTAAAAGCATCCGTCACTCCCACCGCAAACCTCACCGCTGTCACACTACCCTCGTACATATCCTATACCACTCTTGCATACTTCTCTGACACTCCCGACTTCCTCATACAACACCACAACTCCTCTCTAGGCACCCTGTCATATGCTTTCTCTAAATCCACAAAGACACAATGCAACTCCTTCTGACCTTCTCTGTACTTCTCCATCAACACTCTCAGAGCAAACATCGCATCTGTAGTGTTCCTTCCCGGCATGAAACCATACTTCTTATCACTAATCATCACCTCCCTTCTTAACCTAGCTTCCACTACTCTTTCCCATAATTTCATGCTGTGACTGATCAGTTTAATCCCTCTGTAGTTACTACAGCTCTGCACATCACCCTTATTCTTAAAAATCGGTACCAAAACACTTTTTCTCCATTCCTCAGGCATCCTCTCACTTTTCAAGATTTCATTAAACAATCTAGTTAAAAACTCCACTGCCAGTTCTCCTAAACACCTCCATGCTTCCACAGGTATGTCATCTGGACCAACAGCCTTTCCGTTCTTCATCCTCTTCATAGCTATCCTTATTTCCTCAGTGCTAATCCACTGCACTTCATGATTCACTATCTGCACATCATCCAACCTTCTCTCCCTCTCATTCTCTTCATTCATGCTCAACACACTCTCCTTGCTTGTGAGTACGTTTCCCTATGAGTATAATAGCTAAAAGAATGTTTTGGGTGCTTCCAGATTTATTTATTTGGTATCAATGAGGCTTCAAGGAGGATTGCAGAACATATCAGAATATCTAGAGAAACCCTTGATGATGCAAAATGTGCAAAATAAGAAAAGCCTATTGGCCATACTTAACTTAGATACAGAGAAGGCTTTTGATGGAGTGTGGTGCAAGACTTACACCTTAATACAGATTTGGTTTCTCCACACAGACAGGGAATCTTACTTTATAGATTATATAAGTGGTTGGTGGTGAAGGCACAACTCTCAGATAAGTTTATATTGTGAACAGTTATGCAGAAAAGATGATACGGCATCTGTGGACTTGCTGTATATTCCCTGTTCACACTTGAGGATCACAATTATGTTCTTGAAATTTCAAGAAGCATCTTTCTGCCCTCCACTCTCAGTGAGCCCTGCCACTTTGGTCAGTGATCCATCTTTATGTGATATCAACAATGCCAATTTTGGAAATCAAAGTCTAAATCAACCATAATAATAATGAATATAGCAACAGAGACAAAACAGCTTTAGAAAAGGGTAGGAAAAAATTACATATCAAAAATGAGGATTGTGGGAATACATGCAGAATAATATTTTTGGAGGAAGAATGAAGTTTAAGGGAAGGCAGGAACTGCATGAGCTATGTTTGATGGGCATTGACTGTACAGAAGATTATAGATTCATAGGTGCTTACTAGGCTAACAACCTTAATGGCCTTTTTAAGCCTATCCATGCATCCCAAATCTCTGAAAAGTTCTGGTGCCATTGATAACTGTAAACAGAGGCAGGGGAGATGAAACATTTACAAGCAGAAGCCTAGGAGATGAACCATTTACAGGTTGCCTGTATCCATTAGAGGCATAGCTGCCAAATCAGGGATGAATTTCCTGTTTCCCATCCAGTTGTTCAAGTTACACTTGAATTGGATTAGGGAGGAACTCTGCTTCACGTGAATGGGAACCTGTTCCAGAGAAGTGGTAGTCTCTGAGATACATACTTGTCTCTCCAGCAGGTCCTACTTGTATCACAGGCAAGGTTTAAGTCTTTAGAATGGGTAATTCTGATGCTATTTGTTTTGCTGATCTGCAGGAGGTCCATCAGGGTGAGGTCTGACAATGCCTTGTATGCCAGGCATAGATCTCCCCTCAACAGCTTGTAGGAGACAGAATACAGGGATAGGGCCTTGAGGCAGTCTGCATAGGACATGTTACTTACACCTGGTATTCTTTTAGTGAGGAACCTCTGTGGACGTTCCAATTATTGGATATGCCTGATTAGGTACTGCACTCAATAATAGGTCTGAAGAATGCCGGATACAGCGGAACAATGACTTCCTAGGACCTAGATGCCATACCTTTGTTTATAAGTTGCACAAATTAGAATGATTTCCTCACTGTTGTAGACGCATGAGGATCAAAGGCTAGATTACTGTCTGTGTGTGTCCTCAAGTTCTTGAATACTGCATCAGCTCTTAGCATTGTGTCATCAATACGCTAGCTACCAGTGGTGGATGACTTCCTGAAGGATACAATGACATTAAATGTGATGTATATTTGCAGCTGAAAACACGTCAATATGTTTTTTTTCATTTGTATAAATGTATGATTGCCTATGTCATAAGTGATAATGCAATAAAAATGTATCTTGTGTAGAACAAATGCCACTCTATGCACCACTGTGTGCAGCTTTCCGGTCTTCCTTTCCAGACTCCATGTACTGCAAAATACTACTGTTAAATTGTGTTTATAATCACTCATTTTTTTCCTGCTGTGTTGACTGTTCAGTCTTCTCCATTTGGATGGAGGAGGCACAAGTGTCTACTTTTAGCAAATCTATGTAATTGCTCTACTTGATTTGTTTTGTACTGCATCTCACTTTTCCAGTTGCCTGAGGCATCTGAAATGATTTACCTATAACCAGCACATTCCCCTGGTTAACCAAGTAACTAAATAACACAAGACCACATGTTTCTATGCATTTATACTACAGACTATGGACTGAGGGATTGATAGTTAATAAGATAAGAAAGACTGTGATACAATTATATTAAAAGCCGAGTTAAGTGTTCAGATTATTTAGGAAAAATAAAGATAACTGATGTAAAGTACAAACTGCAGAGTGCATTTTGAAATGAGTAAGGAATGAGCATAATTTCAACTAACAGACACAAATTAGGCATATGACACATGTGGTTGACAGTGAAAATGAATGACACCCCCTGACCCCAGAAAAGATGCAAACATTTTCTTCTGATGCTACTCTGGGTGTAATATTAAAGTATGGGTTGCAGAGGGCTTTGCCCCATCATAAAAAACATAATAACGTGTCTGTCACTTTGGACTAAGCCAAATAAGATGTTTATTCCAAATAAAATTGAAGCTGCAGTATGCTTCATTTGATTCTGATCAGTCATGAGAAATGCCGATTTAAATGTGTGATCTTAAACAAGAAAGATATGCAACAGACTACAAAAATGCATCTCCATTAGGAATATACATGATAAATACTTAAAAACTAATAAACGCTATAACAATCTGCAGAATAACTTAACAATAAAAATGTTCCTCTGTTATTAGTACTGCCTGGATCATATCTCATATATTCTGTATTTCTGCTTACACAGAACATTGAATAATCATATGCAAGTGTTTAGCAATGTGCAAGGAAATAAGTAGCTAACATTAGAAAAAAATACATTCATCAGGAATCAGAATGATGAACATTTACAAAATGATGAATATAAAATTTAACTGAGCAGCAAAAACATTTCACTGATGTACTGCTTAGCTCATACCTTATAAATATAAATCCTGTCAGTATTTCTGCTTGCAAAGAACATTAGGGAATCATACGGTGGAATGCTGCTGCTTTCGGAATTCTCATTCTGAACTGGAAAAAAGCAAACAGCTGTCAAACGACCACTCCCTTTCAATTAGGAGCTCTATTTTGTCTTATACAGGGATACTGCTGACACATACAAAATACCACCATTATTTACACTGATACAAATAATATTTAGAAGTGGAACTGTTAAGTCTTGGATCAGCATAAGACTGCGTCTTGCAGAGCAACAAGAAAATACAAAGGGAGCAGGTGTATGCCTCAACTAATTGCTACTGCAAACTTTCCACACTGTATTCATCTTGTGATGGCTAATACAAGCATTAAAAAATGTTTCAATATTTAAAACTCTCAATTTCAAAAGCCAAATGCAGATTTCTCAGTGATATGCTGTCAAAATCTCCAAAACTGCTAAAAGATGAGAATGGGGACTTACTGCATAGCCATGTATATTATTGACATCTGTTACTGTAAATAAAAGGAGTGGTAGCAAGATGATGTTCTGTAGATTTTCATTTGTCATTGTGATATTAACCTTTATAGGTATGCTGCTGCTTTGACAGCTTCTAACAGTTAACTAAAGGTTTTTCATGTAATAAAATTGAGTAGCCACAGAGCGCCTCTATTACTGTAATGGATGCATACTTTCAACTACAAGGCAGAAGGTTGAAAATCCATACATGATGACCAATGAAGTCTCCTGTAATTGCTGCTATAAAGGAAATATTACCTAAACTAAACAAACTAAACATTCCCTATTTCACACCATTCCCTAACCATTGTGCACTTCACATGACTCCTAAGGTCCACCTCAAACATCCTTCCCAAAATTCTCTTCCTCAGTCTTCTTTCCCTCTCATAAAGCCTTACACTCTCCTATCAACCTTTCCTTCACCCTGCCATTATCACAACAAATTATATAGCCTATAATTAAACTTTCTCTAGCTTACATACTCAACATTTTAGGATTTTATTCAGTAATAATCTTTAAATCTTTTCTTAGTAGTAGCTACCAATTAAACTTTTGTAATTTATGAGTACTTAGGAAAATTCTTCAGAGTCTGTGTATTTCCTTCTGTGGATGTTCCATGACACAGTCCTGTACTTTGTTTATATTATTGTTGTATTTCATTTTTCCCTGGGCTGATTTTGGAAATGGTCAGTTTAAATCAGTATTTATCCCAGCTGAAAAATGGAAATAAATACAATAAATAAATCATTAAGATCACTTAATATAAGCTTCTCAATTAACTAAAAACAAACTATGAAAACCACACATTTGTTTTAAACAGTTCATTTCTAGGAGAGCAAATGAAATGGAACACTAACATGAAAAACATGGAGTATAGAGCACAATCTTACAAAACAATTAGATGGTTATGGCATGACTTTTGTTACCTGGTTCCTAGCTGATTTATTAATATATGTTACACTCTTTTTTTATACTATTTTATAGACAGTATAACAAATGGAAGTTGTGTTGGATCATCCAAACTCTGAATAACCACATTATTTAACACGAAAGTATACAATTCAAAGATTTGAGAGTCAATAAGCATATGGCAAAACAAGTACTATAAATACCATAAGGCTGTTTCACAAAACCTGCCAAAAGAAAATGGACCCCTTTAAAAAAATTAGGGCATGCTTCCTCTCTCATATTCATAAAAAACTATGGCTGGGATTCATATACAAGCACAGCACTACTTTTTGAGGGGATCATTGTGCAAAGGACCAGAGAATTAATCAGATACATATTAGACAATGAACAGCACTGACAGTCTAAGCAACATAAAGAGAGGTACAGTACTAATAGGTGTAGAAGGGCAAGGCTGCTGTACAGCAGGATTAGAAGTTATGTACTCACCATAACGTTCCATCTGAGTAGGTGTATTCATTTGTCTGCAACCTGTGGGTTATGGATCCGATATCGGATCCGAACCGGCATGGTTTACCAGCTATGGATCCAAGCTCTCAGCTCCTCCCCTCACCCATAATGCCCTGCTCTACCCTCATGACCTCAGATCGAGTTTGCCAAAAGCAAGAACACCCTGAAAAGGGTAACACAACATATGCAGGAAACTGAAAGGCCAGGGGGATAGGAGGGCGGGATGGTTGCAGACAAATGAATACACCTACTCAGATGGAACGTTATGGTGAGTACATAACTTCTAAATCTGAAGTAGGAGATTCATTTGTCTGCAACCTGTGGGACAGAGTCCCCAGCTACCTGAATCTTGGGCGCCCATCATGGAAGGATATTCCGGAGCACCACGGAGCCAAAGGATGCTCTACCCCTAGATGCAAGATCCAACTTGTAGTGGGAAATAAAGGTATGAGATGAAGCCCACGTGGCTGCTGCACAAATATCATCTAGAGGAATCCTAGCCTTAAAGGCTGCCGAGGTAGAGACTGACCGGGTTGAATGGGCATGTACACCCTCTGGTGCGGGCCTTCCTGAAGCTTGATAAGCCAATAAGATACATTGTGAAATCCAGCGAGATAGTGAGACTTTAGAAATTGGTTTGCCCAAATTAAATTTAGCAAAGGAAATGAACAACTGGTCGGATTGCCTATGACCAGCCGTCCTGTTTAGATAAAATCTAAGTTGCCTGTGAACATCTAAGGAGTGAAGCTTGTATTCACCTTTGTTTTCATATTTAGGAAAGAAAACAGGGAGGTTAATGGATTGATTAATGTTTGCTTCAGAAGCTACTTTAGGAAGAAAGGACGGGTTGGTCCTGAGGTAAACACGGTCCGGATGAAAGACCAAGTAAGGAGGTTTAGCTGATAATGCTTGGAGCTCTGAAACTCTCTTGGCCGAAGTAATGGCTACTAAGAAGGCAGTCTTGAACGACAAGAATTTCAGATCTACCGTAGCCGCCGACTCGAAGGGGGGGGGGGCGGTCAAGGCCTGGAGAACTAAGGAAAGGTCCCAAGGAGGAACCGCTGGTTTTACAGGGGGCCTGAGAAGAAAAGTACCTTTAAGGAAAATTTTACACAACTTGGCCGACATCAGAGGATTGGAGTCATGACCAATGTGATAATGTGAAATTGCTGCAAGATGTACTTTGACCGTGGAACTGCTGGCACCATCGTTAAAAAGAGTGGTTAAGAAATCAAGCACCGCAGGGAGAGGAACTGTGAAGGGGTTTAGGCCTTGCCGCTCCGCCCACAAAGAAAACCGTTTCCACTTGCTATGGTAGACTTTCTGAAGAACTTGGAGCATCAGAGGCAAGGGGGGATAAGCATAAAGAAGACCGGGTGGCCAAGCATGCACCAGAGCGTCTCTTGGGGAACCTCCTGGAGGAGGTATCAGAGCGAAAAAACTGTCACACTTGGTGTTTGAGGGAGAGGCAAAAAGATCGCAAGAAGGAGTTCCCCACCGTGCGAATATGCGTTCCGCTACTTGAGTATTGAGAGACCACTCGTAAGGGGTGAGAATGGTGCGATTGAGCTTGTCCGCCAGGATGTTGGACCGACCCGGAATGTGCGTTGCTATGAGAAAGCGGTTGGTGGAGATTGCCCATTCCCAAACTCTCATGGCTTCTCGACAAAGAGGGTAAGACCTGGTTCCTCCTTGCTTGTTGATATACCAGACAACCGACATGTTGTCCGATTGAATCGCAATTGTTCCCAAGGGAAGAAAGGCCTGAAGTGCTAGCAACGCTAAGAGCACTGCTCTCATCTCTAGAACGTTGATATGCAGTAAGGTCTCTGAATCGTTCCACGTGCCTTGGACGGTCCGGCCTGCAAAATCCCCCCCCCACCCGAGGCGGGAGGCGTCCATGGTCACCGTGGCAAGAGGGGGAGAAGCACAAAATGGGCGGCCTCCGTGGAGATCTGGAGAGTGAAGCCACCACAGGAGGGACCGCTTGCAAGCCTTGCTGATCGCAATGGGATGATGCATAGGAAGAGCAAGGTACGACCACTGTACTAGGAGTGTCCACTGGAGGATGCGCATATTGAAAATGGCGAGAGGAAGAAGTGCTATAGCAGACACCATGGACCCTAGAGCCCTCAGGACCAACTCCGCCGGAACTGAGCTTGAGTGGAGAATGGCCCGCACCTGGAGCTGCAGATTTTGAACTCTGTCCGCAGTGAGGAAGGCTTTTAAACTCCTTGTGTCTAACCTGGCACCTATAAAATCTATGAACTGTGTGGGTGCTAGGTTGGATTTTTTTGTATTTATAGTGATGCCCAGACTGGGAGCAAGATGGAGAAAGGAGTCTCGCGCCAATAGTAGTAGATGCCTTGTTGGGGCGGTAAGGAGCCAGTCATCCAGGTAGGGAAAGACCTGCACCCCCTGAAGCCTCAGGTGGGCCGCTACCACTGCTAATACTTTGGTGAACACTCTGGGGGCTGTGGTGAGACCAAAGGGAAGGACCCGAACTGGTAGTGACTGGCTCCCAGCCGGAAGCGGAGAAACCTCCTGGAGCGCCTGTCCATTAGTATATGGTAGTACGCATCCTTGAGGTCTATGGAGCACATCCAGTGATTTTCTCCCAGAAGGGGGAGAATAGATTGCAGAGTGACCATTCGGAACTTCTCCTTGGGAACTGCCAGGTTCAAGATAGAAAGGTCTAAAATTGGTCTTAGATCCCCGTCTTTTTGGCACTAAAAGAACCTGGAGTAGAACCCTGATCCGATCTGGTCTGGGGACGGGCTGGATGGCTCTTTTCTTTAGCAGATGGCCAATTTCTGCCAAAGCGGCCTCCCGTTGACCGGGTGGAACGTCGGGGAGGGACTTCAATTTTGGCAAGTGACGAAAGGGGATACGGTATCCTCTGGATATGATCTGGAGAACCCATCGGTCTGATGTTATGGACTCCCATGCTGCTAGGTGCTCCGAAAAACGTCCCCCGACTGCCTCCAGAGTGGAGCAGCCGGGCAACCCCTCAGGGTTGCTGCGCGGGCCGTTCAGAGAAGGGTTCTCTGGACCCGAAGTTCCTGGGAGCCCCTCTGCCTCTAGGGCAGCGTCCTCCCTGTCCTCCTCTGCCACAGAAGGACTGGTTGTCTGGAGCAGGCTGGGATTGCTGCGACTTCCGGAACCACATCTTCTTCTGACCCTTTTGGTTCCTAGAATAGGGCCTCTGGGGTGCAGAGAAGCGGATTCCGACGGCAGACAGCGTCTTCCCATCCTTCTCGCTCTGGGTCAAAGTGTCGCGAACAGTCTTGCCAAAGAGGGCAGAACCATCGAAGGGGGCGTTCGCAAATGACGCTTTGAGGGGCTCTGAGAAATCGCAATGACGGAGCCAGGCCTGACGTCTAGTAACTAGACCTGCCCCTGCGGCTCTAGCGGCGCCTTCCGTAGCATGGGAGAGTAGCCGCATAGAGGTATTGGTAACGGACCTGAGAGTGGCCATGCGGATGGAGTGCAGCACTTTGTCCTCCTCCAACATGGACTCTGGGGGAGATGCAGCGTATTCTTTAATAAGATCGCGCTGCATCCTAATCACATGTGCCAGGTAGTTCAGCGCCCTTACCGAGAAGGTCGCTGAACTAAACATCCGCTTCCCCAAGCGGTCCATCATCCGAGACTCCTTGCTCGGGGGATGGACTGAGGGACTCTCCTGAGCAAGTTCCCTCTTGGTGGCCGCCGCCGTCAACATGGCATCTACCGGAGGCCCCTTACTCCAATGGGCACGGTCAGCCGGGGGACTGAGGATCCGGTCGGGCCTTTTAGGGATTGGCTCCACAGTGTCCGGTTCCTTCCACGCCCTGGTGGTAATGAGGTCCACCAGGGGGTCGGCAGGAGGGGAAACCCAAGAGGTAGACGGGCCCGCTTCAAATGTCTCCAAGAACACGGACTCGTCCGAGGAAGACTTGGGGGCAGACCGCCCCCCCCTTATGCGGAGCATTTCCATGATGTCTCCAAATGAGACATCCTCGGGGGGTGACCGTGGGGAGCCTTCCCCTTCCTCCAAATCCGTGTCTTCCGTGAGAGACTCGGGGGAGTCAATGTGCCTCCTTTTGCACGTATGCTTGCGAGGAACATCCTCTGGGGGGCTGTCAGAGGACTCCTCGCAAACAGTAACCTGTTCCAGGGGAACAGCTTGGGGCACAGGAGCGGGCTGTCCCAAGGGCCGGATGGTGGAAGCCTGACCCAGTGCAGAGGGAGCGGACGGAGCCGAAACAAGTGCCGGGGTCCGGAGACCCTCAACAGGGCCCTCTCCACTACATCAAAAGCCGAAGGGAGCCGACCTCGACCAAAGGATCCGACAATCGGCTCCCTCGGAATCCGAGTGGATCGGAGCCGGCCGGCGCCAGATCCGGGACAGTGCGCTCCGACACAGACGGCACCGAAGCGAGCACTGATCCCCGGATCCGGCTCGGATCCAGGCTCCGAGGTCGGATCCGATGCACTCGAGGGCAGGGTCGGATCCGGTACCAAGTACTATCGGCGCCGACCCACCCCGCCCGGCTGCTCGGCTCCAACTGCTCCGAACCCGGGTAGCGGGTTGGAGAAGGAGCAATTGGCTTGAAAAAGGGGGTCGAGCTCCCCAGAGGGGAGGCAAGAGCACTCCCATCTGCATCTGGGCCTGGATGAACCTTCTCATCATCCGGTCCAGATCAGCGTCCGACAGGCTGTAAGTTGATCTTGACGAGGCTACCGAGGTAGGCCTTGAGTGCCTCCTCGATAGCCTCGACGGAGATCGGGTCTCCTCCTCCTCAGGTCCCAGTGAAAAACACGCTGGAGACCGGAGCCGAGGAGGGGGAGAGCCAGCAGACAAGGAAGCCGGGGGAGAAGCCCGCTTGGCTGGCGGGGCCGAAACAGAGGTCTCGGCCCGCCGCTTATGGTGCTTCTCCCTCCGGTCCTTCTTCCTAGCTTCCCTCTCCTCCGAACCACTAAAGGGAGGTTGAGTCCCAGGAGGAGGAGGGACAACCGTGGTAACGGTTACCTCTGAAGGAGCGGAGGCCGGAGCCGAGTCTGGCGGCAAGAGACCCGCCAAAACAAGCTTGGACCTCCGCTCCTTTAAAGCCCTGGGGTTGAACCCTGCACAAATGGAACATCCAGATGTGAGGTGTTCAACCCCCAGGCATCTAACACACTGAGTGTGGCCATCAGCTGGGGAAAAAATAGCTTTGGGCTGCTCAGACATCCCAAAAGGAAACAAACAATGTTACTAAAACTAATAAAAGTAAAGTAACAAAAAACACTCACAGGCCCAAACACACACTACGCTACCAGCGAGGGGAGGGATATTAAAAATAAGTTTTAAACACTAAAAAAAGTAATAATATAATAGGGAAACCTACACTTTCACACAACTTTAACAAAAATTTTAAATTTAAGCACTTTAGATACAAGAAATATCACTTAGCTGGAGAGCTGGAAAAACACAATCTGGTCACCATGCGCGGCAAACGAGATCTGAGGTCATGAGGGTAGAGCAGGGCATTATGGGTGAGGGGAGGAGCTGAGAGCTTGGATCCATAGCTGGTAAACCATGCCGGTTCGGACCCGATATCGGATCCATAACCCACAGGTTGCAGACAAATGAATCTCCTACTTCAGATCAATTGTTATAAGCAGGACATGTTAAAAACATAGTGGACATAATGTAGGTAGACTATCTCAGCTAATGGTCACACATGCATTCACCTTGTTAGTGAGCACAGCAAAATGCCAACTCTGTCAGTCAAGTAAATGTAAGACAAAAAAACAGGTAAGTGTAGAGCTGTGAAGAATGACTACAGATGGAACTGAGGGAGAAACGCAGATAACAGGCAAACTGAATAAAGACCAGGACTGAAATGGGTTGTCTATGCAAACACATGTGGGGAGGACAGTCAATGGACACATACATACATAGGGCAGAGTAGTGGTGATATGAACAGCTGGACAATGGCCAAGGAAAGGAAAATGGCATACACTGGAGAAAAAACTAGCAGGATGAGGACAGGGTAGGGTTCTGACATGGCTGGATGCCGGGCTAGTTCAGAAAACAGCAAATTCATACATCACTCACCTGTATGGCTGATGTTACAGACCAGTTGCTCCCTCTTTGGCCAGATAGATGGAATGGTGCATGTTGTTTGTGGAGCTCCACAAGTCACTCCAGTGGGTGTTCTACACTATCAAGGCAAGTAACCCCAGTTGTTGGTGTGCACCTCAACAGCTATCATCCTCCACAAAGGATGATAAGAAACTAGGACAGACATTACACCCACTGTCAGAAGATAGGACTTCAAACCTCTCCCACCACCAAGAAGAATACATGGGGGCCTCTAGTCATACTTCTAGGTTTCCTCCAACAGGCAGGACTATCACCTTTATGCTGACCTGGTGACCACAGGCTGCCATAGTCCAGGCTGACTGGAACTACACCTTCTTCTGGCAAAAATGATTACAGACACACGTTACAAACAGATCTACAATTGTGAGTGGAGACATCATACTCATCTAGCAGGTGTCCCTAAAGTTCTTGTGTAGGAAGTACAGGAAACTTTTGTTCTCCTTTGCATACCATGCTGGAGCCCTGCAATCCACAATGCCCGAAATACCCATGGCCACTCATTCGGGTCCACATGAGATGCAAAATGAAAGGTAATCACATGCACACACACACACACACACACACTCTGATATGCAGTTATAGATAGCATACTATGCAATGTAAATCAAACTGAGTAAGAATGGATATAGCACCATACCATGGTATTACTGGTATAAACATGCTGTACGTATAAGCATACTAGTCACATGTTTCATAGTTAATGTGACATGCACGCCTTGCACCAGCATGTTTGGGTAATTCACAGACAGTGGTGCTAACTAGCTTCATTAGTATTTATCGTCCACTTAAAGAACCTCAAATGCAAAATGCTTCTTGAACAATAATGTAAAATACACCTTGCTCTCAAAGTAGGTTTTCCTTTCACATCTTTTACAATGTATAAAGCTACTATACTGCTAGAAGAACAACCAACACAATTATCATCTAGGACCCTTCCTTCTCATCCATATTCTTTATCATGATTCTCCTTCTGTTTTGACAAACAAATTTATTTCCATAACCCCCTTCCCTCCTATCTACATCCTTTTATTTACATTTTTGTATTTTGTTTATTGGGTCAGTGAGCTGGCCTGCTGATCCTTTTCAGTCATAACACAGGTATTGAAGAAGAGTACTATATACACAAGTGCAATATACAACAGAAACATACAATGTAACTTTAGAAGAATGTGCACACAATAACATTGCACTTTCAATTTTAAAACACTCATGGGCATATGTATTGCTCCTAAATATACAACAAAGTCTAGAAGATTTAAGATTTTTGCCTGGAAGTGTTTGTATAGATACTTTTATAAACCAAGCAGACTCCACAAAGAATTTTTCTTCAGGTAGCTGGCAAATGTTGGAGATGTGATGGGGAAGAAAGATGTAACTGGGAACACATGTTTTGGAAATACAATGAGTTGGCAAACTTTATAAATTTCCCGTACAGTACTCTTGTCAGGAATACTGGATGAGCAAATTAGTGTAACTAAGGAAATTACTTTTTTGAACTGAGATACAGGATCTGAATTGCCTAGACATATTAAGGGCTTGCTAGGTTTAATTCTGGTTACTGCCAAAAAAGAATTACTAAAAAACTGAAATCCAACTATACTTGATGTAGTGAATATTACAACAGAGATAAAAGACCAGGCAATGGAATTTTTACAAAAAGGTACAAGTAAATTACATAGAAAAAAATGGAAATTGTGTAAACGATACATGCAAAAATGTTTTGGAGAAGGAAAGAAGCTTAAGAGAAGGCAGGAAATTAATAATTTATGTAACATTGCTTAGATTATAGGAATTTATAAATATATATGTGATGTATAACTGCTTGAAAATGAACTTGTTAGTATGTGGTTTGATTGCTTTTATATAGCTGTAAGCTTACCTATCTTACAAGTGATAATTCAATAAAGGTATTTAAAAAATATATTTAGAATACTTGTATTCTGTGCAATGAAAATAAACCAAGCAAATTGTACTGTAACATAAGTTAGGATAATGTTTTAACACCTTTTCTGAATTATCACTGAAGACATAGGCAAACATATATTTGTATAAAAGAAAAAACATATTAACATTTCCCCAGTTGCAAACACTATACATTACATATATTATTTTCTATATTTATTATCAATTTAACATGACATAAATTGATCAATTCCTGCCTTCCCTTAAGCCCTCCTCCTCCTGCAAAATATTATTCTGCATGGATTGTTTCCACTTTTTTCTATGTAATTTGCTCCTACCCTTTTCTAAAGATCCTGTTTACAATTCTTTTATCTCTGTTACAATATTCAAAACTTCAGACACAGTTGGTATAGATTTTGATTTTCATTTCTATTAATTACTTTTTTTGGCAGTCACCAGGATTAAACTTAACAAGGCTTTACTATGTCTAGGGAATTTAGATCCTGTCTGCCAACTCAATGCACTCGTAAAACATATGTTCTCAGCTACCTCTTTCTTCTCCATCACACCTCCAACATTTGCCATATGCCTGATAAAACATTCCTTGGAGTCTGCTTGGAGTATAAAAAACCTATCCAAACACTTCCAAGAGAATATTCTAAATCTTTTAGACTTTGTTGCATATTTGTGAGCCATACATATGTCTTCCCATTGTTCATTGGGAATTGCTTATCCAGCCTCACTTCCCAAACATTTCTAACTTCTTTTGAGTCACTCCTATAGTTATCGTATAACATTATTTGTGCTCTGCTAATTATCCCTTTAATAGCAGCTTATGTTCTAGATTCAATTAAAAACTGCCAAGAGCAGGTCTTTCACTTAGTAATCCCCTATCCTTCTCTTTGCCTATAGTCAGATATCAGTATCTGATAGGGATGGCAGTCTCTAGCCTCCAGTCCAAACTTATTCATGGCTTCTTCCCAATCTATTACCTTTCCCTCTTGATATTTGCTGTCAATACCATCATTCGCCAGTTTTCTTCAGTAAATCCCAGCCCCCTATTGCATATTCTAAGATTGCAGTCATCCCCATTGGCAAAATCTCCTCTCTCCATTCTTGCATTGGCTTACTTCTTGGAATACTTTCTGCTGCTATAAATTCAGAAGAAATTCCTATATTTCCTAATAACTCTCAAATAATTTCCACAAACTACTCATTCATTAAATTCCTCTCTTTTTAAAAGGTAGTTGGGGAAGTCCCCAGTTTCTCATTTTCTCTTCACTACCCTACATTTTTATTTAACTTGTTATTGGTGCATGCTCTGAAAGTTACTGGGTGTGTGTTGAAGCTTTCAATTAAATGCACATGTTCCTGTGAAATATAATTTCAGTCTAGTCAAACCAAGTTATTGTACCTTGAGGAATAATATGCAAATTCTGTCAGAGCTCCCACTACTGAATTCATGTCTTCCATATCAAATATTTTCACAAATTTATTCCAAAATCTACTCTATTTCCCTTGTAGGTTCCCCAAACTCATCTCACTGTTGCAAATCAAATTCCAGTCCCCACTTATAAATAATATTCTCTGCTGAAGCCTGAGTATTTCTCCCCAAATTTCCATAAGCTCCATAACAGCAGTTTTAGGTAGAATATAAACATATACCAGCTTAATCACTCTCCCTTGCCAGTAGCCCCCTTACTACCACAAATCTACCATTATGTTTTTTCCTCCTCTTCTATCACTACTGGAGCTCCTTCAGCAAACAGTACAAGTACACCTTTTTCCTTTGTCTGTGATACTCTTGCTGAATATCCCTCCTGAAATGTTTTTATCAAATTCTCATTCTCATTTCTTTCCAAGTGTTTCTCTAGTAGCAATGTTATTTGTACCCTTCATATCTTAAAATAATTCAATACTGTTTCCATTTTTGTCTATACCTGTGAGACCATTCACGTTCCAAAATAATATGTTTAGTGTAGCTATTATTAGAAGAAGTTATTATTCCCACCTATTCTATATTATAGCTTTTTAAATGTTTATTTCCAGCATTGGTACATGCACCCACTACTGTTTGGCAGGCTGATGTTTTATACAGCTGTTTCTTGTCATCTCCATTTGAACATGTCATATTTTACAAGACTTTTTGATTTAATGAAAACCCACAAAAAAAAAAAAAAAAAAAAAAAAAAACACACACCATCAATAACACCCCATAACCTAGTAACTTTAACACACAAAATGATGTACATCTTCAAATAATGAAGTTTAACCCTCCTGACAGGAACAATTGTCCCACATCGACAGCTGCATACACAAGCATAACCTAACCTAAAGGTTATTCATGCTAATCCACACACTAAGGAAGTGCCAAATTTTAGCCAGCATCATGGAAGCAGGTGCAATCAGCCTATTTATGGAGGTGTTCATTCAAGGCTGATTCTGACATCACTAGGTAGGTGATTCACGTTAACCAGTCCTAGAATGGACAAGGCTCTCTCCCCTACTGCAGTTTTGAATTTAAGACATTAAAGGATGGGGAAGTCATTCTTGCTATTTCTTAGTATGTAGGGTTATTTCCTGATGAAAAGCATTATATTTAGAAGGAACAGAGGTGAAGAATATTAAAATAACCAGGTAGCACAGACAAGCTGGCCCTTTGTATAATGGGAGTTTATGAGTGTTGTGGGGGTTGTGTAGGCATAGAATACATATTGAAGTGTGAGAATTAAGACCTTTTGGGGGGGTTATAGTTGTGTGCAGTAGGTGAAATAACATAGTCTGAGGTAAGAAAGAACTTTAGTGGAGATATCAGTATGCAATGTGAAATTAACAGGGATCTAATGCAAGGGCAAGATACCTTTGCTGTTCTGTGTTTGGGATGCTATTTCCTTTAAACTAATTGATTAATAAAGGTGAATAGGAAGCAAGGGTTTGAGGGGGTTACAAACAACATATTTTTCTTTGAATTCAATAACAGCTTATTGTTATAGATCTAATTCAATATCTCTGACAAGTTAAAATTCTGTATATATTGTAAATTCAAAAGTTGCTTACTTATATAATGGTCTAAACATTAAAACCATTTACTACATTTCTTAACTGGATAGGTGCACTGGCCCAAGAACTGGTGTGGCTAGGGTGGAGCAATGGGTGCAAAATACTAGGGCGCTCAATCAGCAGATCCTAAGTCAGTCTTCAGTGCATTACTGGCACTGAATGCTGACACTGCATTTGTGATCAGAACTGAAACACTTAGCACTCTGTGTATGTCATAAACTGTAGCAGCTGAAATATGAGCTCCTGCTTTCTCTGGACCCACTAGTAGAGGGTCCAGCACTCCATGTCAACATAGGGCTGACAATGATGGAAATGTGCAAGTGGTATGATCTGATGACACAATGGTACTGTCTGCAACATTAGAGAGAGAGAGGGGTCAACCATATCTTCAATAGGAGCTCCTGTAGAAGTACAAGCTGAATATACAGCCCCTCAAGGGCATGGCATACATATTATACCAAACAGTCCCTCAGGGGTCCCAGCTATGCCCCCAAACCACAAATCAGCCAAAAAGTGAACTTAGGTGTGCAAACCCATCAAAGAAGACAGACACGGAGGAGAGTTAAGCCCCACCATAACTCTAAATACTTAAATGATACAGCTGTAACACATGGCATTAACCAATAAACATGCAGGTCAATGATTGTGGTACAAATGGTTGTTATCCATAGGAATGTGGGGATGTTGAGCATACTATTTGACTTATGGGACAATGCACACCAACCAAACAGTATATGGAGTATATGAGCACAGAGTATACAATGCTGCTAATGTCACTTGTGGCAATTATCTCCATAGGTGTCTCCTTGAGACACATTGCAATTACCACCTGGTCTGCCTCCAGAGGACAAGTCTTTCATGGCCTTGGAAGGGTCACGAAAGGGAGTTTGTACACAGCCTGCAAAAGTCAGACAACAAAGAGCACTGATGAGATAGCATCATCACTGCCTTTGAACACACAACCTGCCACCCAAACCAGTCTTGGAAAGCAGCATTCTTTGGGCTCAAAATCTGGGATGCCTCATCAGGCTTAATGTTTCTGAAGTTTTACCCTTTCATGGATAATGTCCCTCATCAGTTCAATACACAGTATGCCTCCATACACCCCCCACTAGGGTACGCACTCAAGGTCACTTAGTTCGAAAACTTTTATGCAAAGGAATGCCCAAGACCTGATTCCACAAGCCAACACACTGAATATTGCCAATGGTCATATCATGGTAGCTTCACTCCACCAATAAATATGATTCCAGACACCCTACAATGCTCCTACCCCATCTCTTGTGTTACACTCACCTGTCACTGTGTCCAACCAGTCATGCAAATAATTATGTCTGTGCCCTTTAAATCCCCTAATATGTGGTTATGGTGATTTCTGCTTCACAGCATGACCAGTCCATGCACTATCTTACATACCATGGGTGTGATAATGTATGCATAATTTTATTCTGTGTTATGGCCTGTAGCTGCAGACCAGGTGCTGTCTCTTTGCCAGGGCTGCATGTACTGCACCTGCCTCTGTCTTGGCTATGCTATTACTGCACATTTCTCCCCTGAATCTCCACCATACCCTTCTGCTGCTGCTGCTATAACTATAATGGAAGGCCCTTCCAAGAAATTCACCTGCTGCTCCATCGGTTTGCAAAATGCCATGATGTGCAGCACGGCACACAACAAAAATCACATTGCAGATGTTTGGAATGTATTGCAGCGCCCCTCTTAATATGTCTAAATTAGTATTATCCAACCTTTTTGGCTCAGAGGTCACTTACTATACAATTCAGGGGCCACTTACCATACTTGGCAAGGTTTGAGGGTCACATTATCATATCTAACATGTATCTGTCCATTCAAAACAGTTTGTTGCAGAACATACCGAGAGCCAAATAAAATTATTTGGTGGGCAGGATTGTGGCCCTAGGGCCACCTATTGGACAACTCTGGTCTGGATAATGGAAGTATTCCTTCACTAAGCTGAAGTTATGATACACTATCTTTCATATTTCTGTATTGTAACCCACTTCCTGTAGGTTGTGGGAGTATTGGGTGGTGGGTCAACTACCAGGGATCTAGGGTATAAATGGTACTGACTGCAACAAACATATTATACATGGCCTTCTCTCCTACTAGGGCTCTAGGGTATAAGTGATAATGACTGCAACACACAACAAACATATTATATATGGCCTACTCTCTGCTTGCAATAGCACTAGTATTTATAGACCAGTCTCAATTTCATGGAGCAAAAGCCTTTTCTGTTGATGTATCAGAGGATTTATAGACCAGATGAGATCTTCCTGCCAATGTGTGTGCAAATCTACAGCTCCCAGGACCTCAGGGAATTGGGCAAGGTTATAAAAAGCCTTTATGGTGTTGGTTCCCTCCTCTGCAGTCTGGAGAACTTGACAGCATTCCTCTACATACTATACACATTCACAAGGAACTGATTTAGGATTTATGGAGCTGAAACTTGCAATAACCCACATATGTTCCCAGTAGGTTGCACATATGCCCCTGCAGCTAAGACAGTTGAAGCTGCACAAACGGTATAATCCACAGCAATGGGCAAGCCATGCATCCCCCTCAATTCCACTTGTAAGTGACAAAAGCTCTGATAGATCACCTACAGTCTCCCTATCCCCAAAGAAATAGTTTACAGTCTGCTGGTTTGTAAGGATGTGGTCCATCATATGCTGTCAGTACTTCATTGGCTTGGATGGCTGCAGTGGAATAAAACTGTGAGTACTGACTCTGATGGGAGCTGCTAACACTTGTTTCTGAGCTACTTTCTACACTGCAAGACATAGCAGCTGTTTTATGTTTCTGAATCAGTCTGCCATTTTGGCTGTCATCATCTGCACAGATTTAGTTATTTCCATATCATTATGAACTCATCACCATGTATTACATATATGTAATCTTGCTCCTTTAGTGACTGCACTACTTGTTTCTTAGAATAGGCCACAACCTGTCCATTTCCATTACCTACAATAACCCGTACTGCAAAATGTGTTAAATGTCAGTGAATTCTGGCCCATGTCTGCATCATTATTTCAAAATGCAAACAGCAGAGAATCAGACAAAAAATATCACTTAAATGATTGCTCTTACTTTGGACATCGCTGGAAATAAGGGCTTCTTCAATCTTGATAAACTTCCAGGGTCCTGTCTTCCTTGACTTTAGCAAATAAGCACACCCTGAAAGCTACTGGAATCCTAAATCAGCATTATTTGTAGTAGGTTTACGTAGAAGGAATCTCTGCCCTCATAACAGCAAATTAATTTCTCCTAAAATGAACAACAAAAGTTGGGAAACACAGAAGTGTAGCACTCTACAGCTTCACGCCATTCTTCCTGCATACAGAATTAAGTACTTGGCTTCTTATGACATCAGCTAATGATGACACATTTCTCAGGAAACTATGGTCATTGTGTCCACCATCCGGTAATCCAACAAAATTTATGTTAATTTCTCTGCCTCTTATTCCTGAGGCAAATGCTGTGAATTTACCCAAGGCATATCCCCAACAAAACATTTAATAAATGCACTGTCATCAGAGATGCTACTCAGTCCATCTTTTACTTAAGATACTGTTGTACAGCTGGTGTGCCCAGCCTTTACAGGAATAAAAGTCCACATTCTGTGCATGTGTTAACTAGTGCAAGCATGATAATCCCTCCCTTTAACAGTAAGTTTTGAACTAGGACAACACAGATTTCATTATACTTGGTCACACATAAAATAAGCTAGTTTAAACTCATAAGCTTCTATTTATTTGATTTGATCTGATGAATGGCTAAAGTGGTCTGGTCCTACAATCAGCCACAATCTGGGCCAAAAGACAGTACAAACT